>NC_064816.1:129625696-129701846 GCF_023721935.1 Panthera uncia
TGTTTCTTCAGTGACTACCTGAGTCAGCCTTCCCCCAGCTAATGGGACACTCAGGTTGGAGTTCCTTTTTATACTTTCAGAATGTTTTTAGTGATTAAAAAAAAAGTTAATTGAAGGAGTTATTGGCCAAATTTAGATTTCAATCAGTGGTCAGTTTTTGATTATCATTATATTATTCAACTTCGACCCTTTTAGCAAATCAAGTCAGAGAAATTTATTGTCTGAACCCATCTGGATTGGGAAATCATGGGCCTAAGCCATTCTTGGCAGAGAGTTTTCTTTGAGGGGTGGGGAAGGCCAAGGAAAATCCTGGCCTGAAAGATTACAGTGTGAAGACCCAATTCTGCATAACCCAGAACAGCCAATGGGGCAGATGAGTGATTTCCACGTACCCAGCCTTCTATCTGTGGATGGGAGGAGCTAGAGCTCAGAAACTGTTCACATTTATGAATAATATATTTCAAAAAGGGAAACAATTTAACCTGTAACTGGAAGGAAAATGTAACTGTCAGAACTGACTCTCTTGGCTTGCTGATGGAGGAAAAAGGAAAACTGGAGCATTAGCGGGTTTTTCTACTAGCCAGATTATGGAATATTTAAAAGCCGCAGCAATAACAAGAGTAGTTTATAAACTGGAAATTAAAGTTGATAAAAACGATTTACTAGAAGCATTACTTCAAAGGGGCAAGGGGGGCGGGGCAGGGCATTTTTATTTTTTGCCAGTCTCATGTAGCTTTGGATGAGAAGAGATGCCAGGAAAAGAGGCAGATTTCAGAAAGGGCCAGCTTCATTGGAGCCTCCCTGTTGTTCCACCATAGTGTGAGTGGGGTTCCTGGAGCAAGCAAGCCTCCCAGGATGAGTCAGAGAAGCCAGCAGTGTGGATGTGGGTCTCTACACATAGCATGACTAAGCTGAGAAAGAAAGGCCCCACTGGGAAAAGAGACTTCAACACAGATGGAAAAAAGGCATAACAGGCTTAGAGGAAATAGCAGTTTACAGAATAGCATTTCAAAGAGCAAGTGTGGGGATCCTCATATTAAAAAAAAAAAAAAATTAAAAGGAAGAGTTACAGCAAGCTCCTGCTGGCCTAGAGAAAGCAAACCCCTCCCATTTGCTCCTATGAGCAAAACAAGACAGTTAGACAGAAAAATCCACCTTGGGAAGATTTTGGAGACCAGCTGCTTGGTCAAGAGAGGACTTCAGAGAATGCTCTACAAAGACAGACCCAAGCTACAAGTACAAATTTTGCCCAAAGAGTGCTGTCTGCCAGTAGAGCCAGGAAGGGTGGCCTATATTCTATGGAGACTCCTATTTTATAAGTGTTTTTCTTTGAGTCCAAGCACAGACATAATGACAGAAAGAGGGATGATTCTCTCCAATGTACATGGCAGTAAATAATAAATTTCCCTAAATTTTCCTTTTGATGACACAGACTTCTTAAAATAACAAAATCATCCCAAGTTCTGTGAATGCACAGTAGCTTAAAACTTCATGTGATAATAGAAGAAGCAGTGGTCAGGATACCAAATCAGGTAAGGAAAGGCCTGTTTGAAAGCCAAGCAGTTCCATAAAAGCTGCCTCTGCTGAGTCTGTCATCTCTGGCCTCTTGTGGCTCTTTCAATTTCAATTTCAAATAATTAACATTAAATAAAATTTAAAATTCAGTTCCTCAGTCACACTAGCCACAATCTGAGTTCTCAGTATATGAGGTTACTGGCTCCTGTATTAGCACAGGTACAGAACATTTCCATCATCATGGAAATTGCTTTTGGACAGCGCCAGACTAGTTCCCTGCACTTTTAAAAGTCTCTTATACCAAGTTTAAAAAAATAACTCTAGAAGGAGAAGAAATGAAACACTGATGTACAGTGTGAGGAACAGCATGGTTCATCTGCACAGTGTCCTTTCAGTCTCATAAAACAGCTACTTAGGGAGGAAAAGAAAACTCAGAAGCTGGGTATGCCATGAATTTATATTTTAAGAGGGTAGAGTATTATCACCTATTCCACTAGTGATAATGACATAAATTGGTCTATACAATTCATTCCAATAAAATTAGTTTATCTCACTAAAGGTTTGCTATACTATGAGATATCTATATAGACATTTGTCCAAAAATAGTAGGCTATGAATGCTTTTTAAAATTTCTTCTGATTAAAGTGATCACAACTTCAGACCCTCATTCTCTCTCTGAGATTTCTGTCTTCTTTTTATGTTCACATTTTCATTTGTATGTTTACTATGCACTTATTTGTAACTTCTATATAAATAAAATGGGTTCAGATATCATATTAGCCATCAATCAATTCCTTTGTTAAATTCATCATATGCTAGACTACACACTGTGTTACATACTACAAAGGATAATTCCCAAAATAAGTCCTAACAATCACAAGGATTACAGTTAGTGAGACAAGATGTAAATAGATAAAAAGTTTAAAAAAATACACACACACACCATATCACAAGAGTAAATCACTGCCAAATGGTAACTAATGGGTCCTTTTTGCTTTGACTGCCAGGAAACATATAGCTAGATTTTAAGTTTCATTAACCCATGTTACTTACTCTTTCCCACGTATGGTTTTGTATATTCACTTTCTTTTTTAAGACAGGATATTTTATGTGGTGTCTACTATAAAACTTCTCATCATCATTTTGGAAATAGATCAAATATATAATGTAATAAGTCAAAAGTAAGTATTATTGAATATTGAATAATAAAAAGGTTTTTAAAAAGTGAATGGTATTATCTTGATCTTGCTAATCAAACAATGTAGATGTATATCGGATTATCACATTGTACACTTTGAATACATTCAATTATACTTGTCAATTATTCTTCAATAAAGTTTTAAAAAAAGTGAACGATATTGATGTTAAGTGTTAGGGAGACCTTCCTGTGGATAGCACAACAGGGTGAGGGAAGGGAGACGAATTATAGTTTAATAGAGAAGAGCACAAAAGAGTGCAATCTGAGTTGGATCACAAAGGACAAATAGAATGCAAATAGTTGAGAAAAGCACAGGAGGACGTTCTAAATAAACCAGGCAGAGATGGGAATGTCTCATACAGGGCATGATGGAAGGTTTAGTAGCCCGTTTTGATCGGAATTAGAGAGTTCATGTGGCAGAACGGTACATCATAAAGATGAGCCAGATGATCATGGCCAGACGGCAGAGTCCTTTATTCAGCACTCATGATAACTTTGGACTTTATCATCTCAGCAGTGAGAAGGCAAGAAGACTTCAAGTTTGAGTATGACATGGTGAGGGTGGGCTTTCTGGAAGATGACTAGTTAAACTATACTATGTAAGGAAAGGTAGACAGTCTGGATGAGCAGAGAACTGTTACGAGGTAATTGTATTATGGTCTAGACATGAAATGAGAAAGACGGTATGCAGTGGCACTGGGGATAAAAAGCACAAAATGACAGAATTTTAGAATTGGAAGAGAACATAATGGTTACCAGCCTAACTTCCAATTATTTAAGGGAAATTTAAATAAGGAAGTTTAAAATTTTATCCATGTTTTCAAATGATTACTGTCCAAAACAGAAATTTTGAAATATAAGGAAGGATAGACAAGATTATGTGATTCTTATAGACTATTGCTTTGAGGGAAGGAATGAATTGAGATGATTCTGAGATTAGTCCTGAGAAAAATCAGAACATATGAGAGAAGAACTTGGTTGGAAAATAAAAATATGCATTTGTAACTTTCTATCCTAAAACTTGAATGTAATAATTCTTAAATATTTTCAGACACAAAATTTTCTTTGGAAGTCAAAAAAAAAGTCATACACATGGTAATCAGACCGGTTTTGATTTCAAAATGACGTCCTAATGCATCCCTGATCCCTTTCAGCTAGAAAGCAATCTAGAGCCATTGACAATTAATCTCAATATAAAGGTCATTTTTAATTCTCTGTTTATTTGATATACATATAATCAAAGCATAAAACTTAAAAGATCAGATGGTCTCAAAGCACTCAGTACCCTCTTAATATTTTCTTCTGTTGGAGTTGGTTTTGTTGGTTTATTTGTGTAGGAGATAGCTTCACAAGATGGTGATAGACATGCTGCCACATAGGACGAGATCATGCATGGAATTCAGAATCTCCAGCTTGTAAAGGAGCATTATGGTCATTTTTGGTGGGAAATTATTCTCACATCACTGAATAAAGAATGATACTAAGTTGGGGGTTATTACTCATTCATAAGCATCTGAAAACACAAGTTTAGCCAACAATGATATACGTTTTAAATGTTTATTAAAAGAAAGTCTCTTTTTCTTCTCCATCTCCTGTCATCAAAAGACACTGAAAGATTAACTCAAATTTGGTTTGGTTATGAAATTTCATAAAACTTATTAAAATTTAGACAAGATACACCAAATGTCTTTGAATTATGAAAAAGTTCATGGTGTGGCTTATTCTTCCAATTCACAACAGCATTGGCTACATTTTAAAAGAGCTTAAAGTAAGAACAGCTGCAATAGTAAACAGCATCTGGAAAGTCCAGTAATTTGAAAAACCACCTGCTTATGCATCCTGCCCACTCAAGTCCATAAAATAACAGACATTTTCATATTCTGAATGAAACTGCTTTAATTTGCCCTACTTTTCAACATAAGTTCTCTATGATGAAACATGCACAGAGAATTGGCCCCTGCAAGAACAGGGCTGCGCGCACTGATCTGTGGGGTTCTGGACCCTTTCATGATACTCCTGGCTTGGTTTGTGTGAGGAAAGGGCAAGGGTGCTGTTTTCATACAAAGGTGATTTATGCCAAGAAACACTCTTTTTTCTTCCACACTCTGGATCTTATATATATTATCTGCTTTACAGTACCCTAAAGCCATAGAGAAAGAGATTTGCTTACTATACTTCTTTTAAAAGAAGTTTCTTAAAAAAAGAAGCCCCCAGCCCCAAGATAAATGCCTGGTGTATAGGTACTCAGAGGCACCTTGATAGAGTGGAAAGAGTATTGTGCCAAGATAAGAAAAAATATTTTTGCAACTTTTGTAACTTTCTTCTCTAAAACTTGAATGTAATCATTCTTAAATATGCACAGACACAAAATTCTTTTCCTTTAACAGTCAAGGGAAAGCATACACATAGTAATCAGATCAGTTTTGGTTTCACCATAATGGCCTAAAACTTTCATGATCTCTTTCAGTTAGAAAGTATCTAGTCCCATTAGTGGAAGACTGGACACCAAGGAAGAAGTAAAGAATGGTTGGGCCAACAGTAGTCCCCGAGAATTGAGCTTATAAATAGGAATCAAACTTGTTTGGCTACTAAAAGCTAATAAACACCAGCCCTAAAAATATTTTGGGCAAGCTATTTTGTTTCTATGCTTCAATTTCTCTAACTATAAAGAAAAGAATGAGAATCATTCTCATATAATAGCATTCCCTCAAAAAGTCATCTACCTTTAAGTAAATAATTATTACGTACTATGTCAGTGGCTACCATATGGAGCAAGATAGATAGGAGCACTACTCACAGAGTATAAAGCTATTTCCTTGCCTCTATATAGTTTACTTTGCAAACTTTTGCTGGAATTTCTTTAACAAATTCTACTGTCTGTTAAAACTTTATAACCTTCAGGGCTTAGTTCAAAAAATGACTCATTTATAATGCCTCAAATTGTTCCTGAGCCAGTAAACAAGGCATGGGCAAAATAAGGAACATATATATTTTTAAACAATTTGCCTCTGTTCCTGTCCTATTTAAAATGTAATTAAATTATGGAAAATATTTCTGTCCTTTCATATTCTCTCTTCCAGCATTGGCTCTCAACTTCTAATATTCCTATTGAATCCTTAAAATTTGCAGCTCTTTAAGAACCTTATAGCCTCTTTACAAACCCAAGAGGGTTATAAAAATGTGGCTAGGCATCAGAATCACCAAAGGAATTTTTTTAAAATACAGGTGCCCGGGAAGGCTGGGTGGCTGTCGGCTGAGCATCCGACTTCAGCTCAGGTCATGATCTCATGGTTTGTGAGTTTGAACCCTGCATGGGGCTCTGTGCTGACAGCTCAGAGCCTGGAGCCTGTTTCGGATTCTGTGTTTCCCTTTCTCTCTGCCCCTCCCCCACTTGTGCTCGCGCTCTCTGTCTCTCTCTCTCTCTCTCTCTCAAAAAATAAATATTTAAAAATTTTTAAAAAAATACAGGTGTCTGAGCTTACTATAGATCGATTAAGTTAGAATATCTAGAGTTGGAGCCTAAGGATCTATATTTTTCAAAATTCCCTATATGATTTTCACAATGTAATTACATTTTGTATAGGTTTAGAAAGTTTGACTTAAAGACATACACCATGGATGGCTCTATCCTAAGAAAATAGAGGACTATATACTAACACTGTATAATTCTAGATATTCTCCCTTCCAGAAGAATATTTGAGGATTAGGCTAGCTTAAACCTACCAGAGAGTTTTGAAACACCATGAAAGGCTCCCAAATCCACTTTGCTCAATGATTCTCCATCCCTTGAGGCCACTTGGGTTTATAGCCAACCATAAACTTAGCACTGCAGGGTGACCTAGGAGTGGGTAGCCACAGGCTCTAGTTTGTCCCATTCAGACCAGTTGGTAGTGATCAGCCCCAAGTAACTATTGGCCTCTTAATATGGCCCTTAATAGTGCCATAATAGGCCTTAATAGATATGGCCTCTTAATAGTGCCCCTTCCGCATTCAGAAGTGTCATAGCTTAAGAGATAAACTATATGGTCATAGATGGATTGGCAATGGCCTATAGCTGATTCCTATAACTTGGATTACACTGGAAATCCCTACACACACTAATTTTTAGCAGAATGGGCAAAATTTCCACACGCCAGGCATGACATGCCTTTCTTTCCAGCTGACCCCTTCCTGCCCTTCATCGCAACCATCAAGCTGCACTGTAACTTGAAGGAGGAGCTCTTAAGTGCCAATCTACTCTTCTGTCAGCCTTTAGTTTCTCTCCCTGCAACACAGGGTTAATGAAACTGACATCCTTCCATCACATATTTTGTCAATTCCTCCGTCAAGGATTAAAATGTTTAAAATAGTTTTAACTATTTTTCAGTTAGTCCAGGAAACATAAAATGGCATGCTTTTCACATGAACCATTGTTTAGGGTTGGGGGAAGTGTTTTTAATTTTGTCTTAAAGGAAATCTGCATGATCCATGTACGGTGCAACTATCAGGGGAATTCTTTGATAGAACGGATTTACACCTGCACAGAATACATATTTCCTGCCTCTCATGGGAACTATGTTGATGTTTCAGATATAAAATACATCTTGTTTTCTTTTATTGAACCTTGAAAAGATGTCTTCTTGTTGGTCATTATTTCATGGCAGGGGAAATACATATTCCTAAAGGCACAACCAAGCTTCCTCTTCAGCTACTGTCAGCTGTTTAGGTAATTAAGAGCCAGGCATTTTTAATTTGGAGGAGGCTTAAATAAATTTGATGTTGTGTATATGTGCTTAATATTCTATCTTACAGCAATTTAAAAGTAAAATTTTTAAAGCTGTATTCAATATATAAACCTTTCCTGAGCCCAGCAAGGACATTACAGTAAAAATGGACATTGATAGAGTCTATGTAAAAAGATAAATTGTGTCTAGAGCTTGCATTGGATCATCTCCTATTTGTTGCAGGTATCAAACACAATTACATCTTCTCACTTACAATGAGTAACTGGAAAAGATGCTGATATAGGGACCCAAGTAGTTGAGAAAGTGTAAGACTGGGAAAAAAAGAAGCAACGATAGAGAAAAAAAGAAGGCCCCTTCTCCCCATCTTGCCATCCACTCTGTGCTAGAATGAGCTTTGCACATGCCAACTCCAGTATCCCAACGTCCATTTCTTTCTTTGCACAATGCTGCCATGTCTGATGGCACGGTCAGTGGGGAGAAAGCAAGGGACACAACCAATACCCAGATCAGCAGGGTCTTCTGTGCCTAGCCAAGGCATTTGTCCCTTTATAAGCCACAGCAATCCACCAAGGCATCATTAGGCCAGGAAGCGAACTGATGAGATAAGGCCTTTACTAATAAAAAGGGCTAAATTCAAGCAGTGGGGCCATCCAAAGGGTGCCAGATGTGCAGGCAAGAGTCAAACAGGAGATGGGATGCTTCTGCCAACATTCCTACACACTAGCTCAGTGGTACAGATTACTTACTCCTCCAATGACCCTTTGAGGTAGGGACTATTATTATTATCACCATTATATTCCCTTTGCAGATAAGGAAGCTCAGGCTTATTCATTTACTCAGAATTACATAGGTAAGAAGTGGTTGAGTCAGAGTTTGAACCTAGACAGTGAGATTCTAGAGCTCAGGTTCTTAACCATTGTACTCCATCCAGTGCCTCTCTCTCTCTCTCCAGCAATAGATCATAGTCCAAGCAGACAGTCATGTCACCACAGTGCAGAAAGAGATGACTGTGTTCTCAGAGTAGGTGGACAGCATTTGGCAAGGGGGATTCCAGAAGTCCTCTGAGTTGGGAGTGACAGGCCTGTAGTCCTAAGGTCAGACTCTAGATGCTGGCAGGTGGGTTGGGGAAGGAGGGAAAAGGACCAATGTGAAGACTAATGTAAGACCCCAGACCTCAAGAAATCTAGATGCTGGGTGAGTTCCCAATAAGACAGGGAGGGTCAAGTCCCAAAGACCAGAATTGGGGTACAAAGTGGGGATGTGGTCTCAGTGACTAAAGTGTAATACATGCCCAGAACCAGACAAGATGCAGTGCTGGCTTGTGCTCAATCACCTGGGTCTTTAAAGCATCCTGATTGCCCAGGTTGGCCAAAGTGCCTGGGGTGTGGCTGGTCCTACCTGGATGTGTAGGGAGGAGGAGCAGATGTGAGAGAATGAGGCACGTCCTGACAGGCACTTTCAATTTAACAGCTTTATTTAAGGTTCTCAATTTGCCTATTCGATTTCTAGACATTTGTGCTGTTACAGTAACACGTTGTGAAAACAGAAAACAGTTGAGAAAAACCTTAGTTTTATGCTAGTAGGAGAAATGCCTCTTTAATCCTGAAAGTAGTTTCTCTGAGACTTCCTCCCTAGTAATTATGTATTTGTTCTCAAAAACAAATGCCAGAAGTAAGGAACAGACTTAATAAGGCATTTTACAAGGCACCATTAATCTCTCAGAAGAACAATGGGAGTGTTTTATCAATCATGGCTCACTGTTGGCCTTTTCTATATGATTAGCAGTAATAAAATATAGCTGGAAATGGGTATACCAAAATATGTCAAGGAAATGGAATTGCATTCATTGTAGATAACCAATTATTTTGGTTAGGTGAACAGATCTCTTCCTTACTTGATCCTGAGCACCATGCTTTTTAATAGGGAGAGAAATTGCCCAAAATAGTTAATAATCACCATTTCACCAAACTATTGTAAGTAAACACCTCCATTACTGTAGTTATAGAGGTGAGAATGAGAGTCATTCTCAGATAATGCACTCCCTTAGAAAGGCCATTTAACAAATATTTAAGAAAGAAGCATGCACTCTAAACCAGGCACAAAGGATGTCCTGAGTCCTTCCACACCAGAGTCTTCCTGACAGAACCACAGCCTTCTGCCAGGGCTCATCTGAGACATGGGCGCCTCTGTTAGCTTTTGCTGACCAATCTCATAGGAATTGGTTATCTCTTTTCTTCGCTTCCACCACATTTTGTTTTTATCTCTATTTTGGCATACATCAAAGCCTTCTAAGTATTCTGCTTCTCTATCCCCATGTCCTCCCCACCTTCCCTTTCCACTGCATGCCTGAGTCCTTCAGAGCTGGACAGTGACCCCCTGGTGGCCCCAGAACTGTGGCTGCCCAGTACCCACCCCAGGGCCCCACACTGAGTCTGCCATCAGAAAATGGATGTCAAGTTGAGTCTGCTGAAATTCTTCTTTAAGTAACCGAATGTCTCCTGCAAGTGAAAGGACAACAGGATTACATTATTGAGTGTCTTCCTTTGCCCCTTTCTCTATGGCAGCCACATTTTAAACCTTCTAAAAAAAAAACATATCCAGATAATAAAGAAATCCAAACATATCAATTCTATTTACTAAAGTAAAGAGAAAACATGTTCTGTGTATATGTTTATTATTAAAAATTTTATTTTTGTCTCCAGTTTGAGGAGGACACAAATGCATCTCTCCTGAGCCTTCAGTGAGCAGGCTATGGCACCTGGATGGTCTCCCAGGGCCTGGGGGATAAGGATAATCTCCTAAGTTTCTGGCACGTAGGGCAGGCAAATTCCCAGAATGCCAAGAGATGCCATTATTGATGTTTGATGTTGCCCACTGGGGCCAGAACACTGACAGTTGGATATTGGGACACATGAGAAATCCCTTACAAAGAAGGGGGTAAGAATTCCCTGTCATACCATCCATATGCCTCTGGACAATGGCAAACATCAGAGGAATGACTAAGTCAGGAGACAGCTCTGAAGAAAAATTCAAACCTTCCACACCTGAAGGAGCCAAAAGCTTTGAGAAACCCAAGCTTCTTTTTCCTTCTCTTTGGCTTTATTACTTCTAGATCTTAAGTACATAGAGCTCTGAGATTTTACTAACTGGTAGGTGGTAACCATTAATCCACTATTCCAACAGCATAGAAGTTTCTTTGTACCTCAGAGGTCCTCTCTCATAGGTCTCAGGTTTAAGAAGGAGAAGGAGGAGAAAGAGAAGAAGGAGAAGGAGGAGAAGAAAAATGGACCAATACATATAGATGTCTCTAGAAAGGATCAGACATCATTCATTTCATTGTTGATGTCTGTCCCAAGTGAAAAGAAGTTAGCTCCTTTTCCATCCTTTCTCTCATCTCCTGTGAGAGGAAGTGGATTTACTGCAATATGTATAAAAGTAAGACTTTTTGGTTTGACTCCAGTTTCCCTATCAACAAGCTAAGTATAGGAGATCAGGATCTCATTTAGTTAAGAATAGATAGGACTAGGAAGTAGCCATCAAAAAAAGGGTGATGATGTGTAATGAGAATTTTAGGTGTGACTGGTATCTAACATACAGCCAAGACCACAGCCCTACCTAGCACATTTAATATTTTATCAATGACTGGAATACAAGAGGACTCACAACTTACAAATGACACCAATTACAATGACCTTGTTAATATCTGTGATAAAAATAACATCAAAGTGGTTGTGACAAATTGTAAGTAGCCCATAAATATAGGGCCTATATTTATGGCCCTATTAAGATAAAGGGCTATACAAAGTGAGATAATGATAAATGACTAGAAATAGAACGTATAGATATTAAGTAGGAAACAATTTATAAAAATTTTATAAAAATTTATAAAAAATAAGGTAAATTTATAAAAAATAAGAAAATACCAGGAAAAGGTTGTCATTTCTGTGGAAATTTGATGTGGAAAACCAAGATGCTTGGTGAGCATAATGGATATGGAAACCCCTTGTTATAATTCCACAGTCTATATAAGGGACCAAGATCTCCAGGGTGATAATCATTATTGTGAATGTGCCCTTAAATGAATCCACAATGCTCCATTCCCCTTGGGCAATAGGGGATGCAAGCTAGTCTACCAGTTTTTCATAAACACTAAACATCTCAGTAATATAATGATACTTTAAAGGAAGTATAATAGATGGAATCAAATGGACAATGCAATCAGAAGAAATGTCACCTACAAGATTCTCTACTTCATTTCCTATTTGTTAGACTTATTAAAAATGCGTTCTGTTTTGATCTTATGAGGGAGGTAGAGATGCTAGAAAGATCCCACAGAAGAGCAAAAGGAAGGAGATAAGGGATGAAGAGAAACCTCCAGGTATGGCTGAGAAGGGACTGCTTTGTCGACAATTTTTTAGAAGAGTTGGAAGGGAACATGGAATGACAGCTGCCTTTAGGTATTGCCAGGTTATTATGAGACTTACAAGAAAAATACTGCTCAGACACAATCACCATTCAGGACAAGGAAAAGGGAGGAAGGGATGTACACTTAAAAAAAAAAGTGTTAGGTTTCCTGGGAGAAGAAATTTCAAGTAATTAGAGGGGTTAATCCCAGGAATGTGTCACAGAGGTTGTTTTATAATAGTTGTGTGTTAAATTCCTTACTTGTCTATGTAACTGCTCAAATTCCTCTACCTCTGCAATTACAAATAGATGTATAACAGCATTGACACACAGTCTCATAATTAAGCACTGGCATACATATGAGCACTTTTCCTCTATTCCAGCAGGATACCTGGTTTGTTTGAGGGCAAAGAGTAGTTGGTACGGCATTGTTTTAAACAGTGGTTGGGAATGCATGTGGTAAACATCTGAAAGTAGAACACTGAAAAATGCATGCATTGTATGTACCAAAAGGTCAGTATGAAATATTATCTCTATGGCAAGCCTGCCCATCCACTCCCACCTACACATTGCATATTCAAACAATTTCACAGTTTGTATAAACCTCTATTGTGATTTAAACTCACTAGACAGTATGGCTTCTGCAAAGGGGTGGCTGTTTTGTGACTTTAGACCACATGATTTAGGCATAAATCATCGGGGGAACATCTCAAAATACTGTTGTATCCCATCCCCAGAAATTCTAACTGAACTAATTTATGATGGGGTCCAGGCCTATGTATTGTTGTTATTTGTTTTTTTTTCTTGTTGTTTTTTGTTTTTTGTTTTTTGTTTTTCTGAAAGCTTTCCAGGTTAGGCTAATGTACAGCCAGATTTGAGTCTGGTTTAGACTCCGAATTTCTTAATAATAAAATTATGTGCCATCATAAAACTTTCAGGACCATAAGGGCCACCATGGGGAAATTATTCCTTCTCAGCGTCTTCATTTTGGGGAATCCTTAGCACTCCAATCCTTAGCATTGGAGTATGATATTGTCTCTCAAATTCCTATTACAAAAAATACTTTCTGGAACTCTAGTATAGCAACTGTATAAGACAGACTTTGTATGTGGGATAAATCTCGTGTCACTCATGTAATCCAGTCCTGTTGTTTCCCTTTTCTTTTGCTCATTCTTTCTATTCTCCCCAAGAGGAATATCATCTGGTTAGAGTGTCATCCCCATTCCCCTTTTTCTACATGGTTCACGGCTCAGGCATACTAAGAATGGAGCTAACAACATGCACTGGTTTTTCTTCTACTGGTACAGAGGCCACAGGAAGCTTCACTGGGCCTAGCGACAGGCAGGTCTCTGTCGTTTCTCTAGTGCCTGGCACAGAGAAGAGAGAAGTGCTTTACTGATGCCAATTACTCCTCAGAGCAGATGGGGAAACTGAGCCTCAGAAAAAGTCTGAATTCTACCCTTTCTTGGACACTGACCTCCAGTGTTGCCTTGAGCCTTAGAAAAGTCACTTGGACCCTCTGGACAGCAGTTTCTTCACCTATAGCAATCAATAAGAGACTAGATGGTCCCTAAGTTGCTTTCACTTCTAAAATTCTATGATCCGGTTGACCAGTATTCATAAGAGTGGAAGCCTGTAAAGGTATATGAAGTCCATTCAGAGAGAATGGTGGAAGACTCCTCATCAATACTACTTTTACTTTCTTCCTAGATTTTACCAATTGTCATTCTCATTCTTAATATTCAGGCTGTGGGATTCAGTTAAATCATCTTTGAAGTACTGAGCTAACGACAGATGACATGCTGAATATACTACCAATAAATATTTGGTACTAAAGAGATGAGGAGCTGGAGTTCATTTTCCCTTCTCATCTGTGCTCAGAACTGTGGTCTTCCCTTTTATTGTCCTTGCCTCAAAACTCTGCTTGTGTCCCAAGATAGACCAGAAAATTAGTTCCAAAGTAGATTACAAACTTTCAGTAATCTTTTTTGTAACCAGTTTATTCCTCTTCATTCACTTAACAGATTACACCCTTACTTATAACTTTAGGGCAATGGTCTTAAAAAAGTCTGACTAAATAAAAAATGCTCAGACTTTCTGAGTGCTGACAGTTGTCAAATTCACCTAGCCCATGTGGCCACATTTCTGAAGTTCTTTTAACAGCCCATCTGCAAGCAATAGAATCAGATGACTAAGAGCTATGGAGCAGAAGCACTATTACTTTGAGTCAGATTTTCCCATTAGCCAGCTATAATTTATTTCTCTCTGATCCATACAAAGTTTCAAATTTAGGGCCCTGTATGATTTTAATCCTATCACTTAGCGCCCAACCTGTACGATGCCAAAGCTAAACATGATTTCAGACCACCTGAACATTCTTCAGGAACTAATCAACTCCCTAAGCAAAGCTATGTCTAAATCCATAGGTTTGAACCCAAATTTCATGAGAAGCAAAAATTGAATTAATCTGAGTTTACTGTTATTAATCACCTTTGATCACTCTTTCACCAAAATTACTAAAACTGTGTTAGAATAACTTAATGCGATCAATAAATGCAATTACTAACCCTTGGATGGGATAATAACATATTCAGAACTTCTTTCCTAAAGGACATTTTATCAGGTTGGTGCTCTTGTAAATAGAAGAGAGAGAAATATAGCTAAGCAAATGGCAGCCAGCATTAACTAATTCATTCATTTATTCAGCAAATATTAATTTAGTACCTAATATATTCCAGGGAGGTGAGAGCCTGAGTGGCTTAGTCAAGTGTCTGACTCTTGATTTCAGCTCAGGTCATGATCTCACAGTCCTGAGACAGAGCCCTGAGTCAGGCTCTACTCTGGGCATGAAATCTGCCTAAGATTCTCTCTCTCCCTCTCCCTCTCCCTCTGCCCTGCTTGTGCTCTCTCTCTCTCTCTCCTTTCCTCCCACACACGCGCGTGCATGCTTGTGCACACACACACACACACACACACACACACACCACACACACCAAACTATATTTCAGGGAGGTTATAGTCTAGTAGCAGAAATAATCTCTCTCTAGCTCTTACCCTCTCTCTCTCTCTCTTTCTCAAACACACACTCACTCAATCAAACCATTAAATAAGTGTCAGAAAGGCTGGATTATAAAACATCCAGGTGAGAAAAGGGGTGGGGACCAGAAAGAAGTCTTTGAAGAAAGAACATTTAGATTAATACATGACAACTCCAAGATAGCCAGGTGAAGAGTGATGGAAGGAGTGTTCCAAGCAAAACTAACAGGAGGTAGGAAGGCCCTAAAACAGGGAAGGACTCGGGTCATTGTCCTGAAAGAAATTACTCAAAATTCTAGTCTAAATTCAAATTATTACTGATTTGGGGAGTAGCAAGAAAGAAAATTCCTCTGTTACCTTAATAATAAGGTGGTGCACCACAGAAGGACATCACCCCTCCCTGGTAATGATTCCTGAATAAGCTTGAGCAGCCAGAGGTCATCTCAATTTTATTTGCACTGCCCCCTTTTCAATGACTCATAACCAGCTATGTTTCCTTGTTTCACTTATTCCATCCTCAAAAGTAGGTGTTTCATAAATACTGAACAAATGAATGAATGAATGAATCAATCTATCAATCAACTCACAAAGCCATAGTACTATAAACCAAAAGTGCCTGCAATAAATATACAAGCATTCTAGGCTATAAATATTTCTAAAGTTCAGGTCCTAGCTCATCGCATCAAATTATGATTTTCTAGAGCAGTAGTTTTTAACCAGGGATAATTTTGCTCTCCCTCCTAAGGGATATTTGGCAGTGTCTGGAGTTATTTTCAATTGTCACAGTTTAGGGGGTACTACTGCATCTATTGGGTGGAGGATAGGGATACTGATAATCATTCTACAGTGCACAGGACAGTACCCCTACTTTCACCCCACAACAAAGAATTATCCGGCCCAAAATGCCAACAGTGCTCAGATGGAGAAACCTTGTGGTAGAAGTTAGGGTCTGTGTCTTGAGAACCACATAATGGCTGTGATTATCCTTGCTTAGACCTGACAAGAACTCTAGTTTAGATCCTTTTCCTTACTTGCCTAGCAATGTAGGCAAGTAGATTTATTTCATTAATTTTCTATTTGTTTAATAAACAGACTCTAAGCACTGGAGGGGAAAATATTCCAGCAGTGAGGTAAGATGAATGCTATTAGTAACCCTAGTTGACTTAACTGAATGGTAGGAAATAACTCCCACCATCAGGAAGTGAATTGTAGAAACTGAAAAGAAGTTAAGAGGGTTGGAAATGCTCTGGTTCAAACAAATGTCTATGCAGACCAATCGGTAGTTTGAAAATGGTGAAGACATTTCCGTTTCTTGTGTCTTTGTTAGAATGGAAAGAGCTTTTATTTTCTTTAGTGTGGTAATCATTCATATTTGTCCCATGACACACCCAGAAGTTTAAAGAATAACAAACTCCCAACTGTAAACATAGAATTTCGTGAGCAGGTGAGGCCTCTAGATGAATCCTTATAAATGCTGTTTGGAGGTAGAATAAGATTTCCATGCATTAAGCAATGCAGGACTTTTCTATTAAGAGAACTTCCAATACTTCCAAGGGCTGAAGTTATTTCTCCTCAAGGATGGCAAACAAGAATCCCCAAAGGCACCATTCCTTCCTGTTCAAGTTCACTGCTTCAGTCAATTCTCCTATCACTAGCCCTTACATGGCCTATTTTTACTCTGTTCACTTGTTCCATATCACTTGTTTGGTGACACTCAACATCAGCAAGTGCCACCAAATCGATATCAGAAGACTGAAGATTTAAATAAGGAATCAAAAGATATGCAGTCTGCTTTGTACTGAACCATCTGCAACTAAGCACTTTTTGTGATCATAAATATGTGAGGCCATGTTGGCAGAAGAGATGGTTCAGGTTCCTAAAGAAGGTTCAGAGCCAGCTCGTCACAGGTACACTAAATATAGTTTTACATTTCTATCTGGGATCCCCAGAAAAAGAGGGTGGGCAACCTACTCCAGGAAGCATGAAAATGCTTTGGAACCTGGAAATCATCATGGAGGATAGTTTTCAGGAATTTGAAAGGAATGTATATTCATTTCTTAGGGTTATCTTAACAATAATCCCACACAGGGTGGCTTAAAGCAATAGAAGTTTATAGTCTCATGGTTCTGGATGCTAGATGTCCAAAATCAAGATGTCACCAGGGCCATGTTCCTCCTGAAACCTGTATGGGAGTCCTTTGTCTCTTCCTAGTTTCTGGTGATTTGCTGGCAATGTTTGGCATTCCTTGGCTTGCAGCTGCATAACTCCAATCACATGGCCTTCTCCCTGTTTGTCTTCTCATTACCATCTTCTTATAAGGATGCCAGCCATATTGGATGAAGGGCCCACCCTACTCCAGTATGACCTCATCCTAATTACATCTGCAAGACCTTGTCTCCAAATATGGTCACATTCTGAGGTACTAAGGATTAGGATTTCAACATGTCTTTTTGAGGAGGACACAATTCAATGCATAACAAGATGCAAACTAGGAATGTATATTTTTGTTATCAGAACAGAGAAATTTAACTTAAAATTTTAAAGTGTAATACAAACCCTAGGGTAATTCTTACTTCCTCCTAAGAAGAGCAAAAGATGGAGAAACCTGTTGGTTACCTTCAAATGATTGAAAAAGAAGAAGGCAAAAAGGAATTAATCCAAAGCAAAGAGAGTCCCATTACTTGGTGTTGGTGCCACCTTCTGACAAATCCAGGAGCTCAGTCAGCTGGGGCATCATCTTCCCCAGGATATATTTGGTTGCTGTGTGCCTCATGTTTATAATAAACTCCAGAAGGCTAATGCACTTGATAGAGATGAGTGATGCACTTTGATAGAGATGACTTAATCCTTCTTGTTTGCATAATGGCAGGATGCAAAATAAGCACTCACCTGCCTGAAACGATTTCAGGAATGCCAAGAGTTCTCCTTTTCCAAAATATCTCCTCCATTCTCCCAACACTGTTACTGAAATCCCTGACATTTCCCCACTTCTCCTGGCTGGAATTCTTGGACCAGAAGCTCCTGATGTAGCACTGACCATTGCCCCCAGGCACTGTCCCAAACATTTTTCATAAGTTAAGTCATTTAGTACACAGAACAATCCTATGAAGTAAGTACTATTTGACCTCCAATTTACAGATGAGAAACTAAGAGAGAGAGGCTTAGAGCTTATGTAAGGTAACATAGCAGAGTTGAGATTCAAACCTAGCTTTCATGCTATGAACCAGGGGAGGGGACAATATTGCCTCTCAAAAGTAGGGAGCAACACAGTAACTAATCTATTATCATGCCCACTCAGAACTGTCAGATTTCTCAGACACTCAGGTAGGGAATGAAGTAGGGAATGAAGCCTAAGGCAGCTTTTGTTTCTCAAAGTATCTTCCCCAGACCCTTTGCATTAAAATAGGGGAGGGAGTACAGATACCTGGACCCTACCCTCAAACCCACCAATCTAGGATCTCAGGGCCCAGGCATCTGCATTTTAACAAACATCACCCAGAAACTTCTTGAGTGTACTAATGTTGGACAACTGGCCTTACAGGAATAGAATAAGATACCATCTTATGGTAAACATGGAAAAGCCAGAGAGAGATGACAAGACAATGGGGACCCTGGTGACCAGTGGTTAGTCAAATGACCCAAGGGTCCTGGGTATAAAGGAGCTTGGTTGCTGGGGAGTGAGGGTAACCTCATTTAGCATGGAGGTTTGACAGCAGGAGGACACCCACATCCTCTGGCTTGGATCAGATGCCCTGTCCTGGTGACAATGGTGATTTGCTGAGTCTGAGAAGCATTCTGTATCAGTTTGGATGGGAAGCATGGGTATAGGCAAGGGAGAGCAACCAGACATGTGGACTCAGAAATTCCTATGTGACTCCACTTGAATGAGCAGTATTGCATAAACAAAATGAGAATTTTGATGTGGGGCTGAGGAGAATGGTATGATGAATTGAATGAGGATCCTGAGAGACAAGTCTTGTATTTGATCCAGTCAATGATTACAACCTCCTTGAGGCTCAGTCTCATAGTCTGTAAAATAGGGAAAATAACTCCTGCCTTGCAGCTAGCTCCTCACATACAGGATGTGATATGAACCCAGAGGCATATAGTGCTATATAATGTAAGTTATTGCTATTCCAAGGCCTCTGTAAAAGTCTGCTGCCTCAGAATATACAGTTGACCCTTGAACAACATGGGGGCTAACAGTGCCCACACCCTGTGCAGTCAAAAATCCATATATAACTTTTTTTAAAGTTTACTTATTTTGAGAGACAGAGAGAGAGAGAGAGAGAGAGAGAGCATGTGCTAGAGCAGGTAAGGAGCAGAGAGTGAGGGAGAAAGAATCCCAAGCAGGCACCATGCTGTCAATGCAGAGCTTGACACAGGCATTGAGATCGTGACCTGAGTCAAAACCAAGAGTCAGATGCTTAACTGACTGAGCCACCCAGGTGCCCCTGAAAATCCATATATAACTTTTGACTCCCCCAGAACTTAACTACTAATAGCCTACTGTTGACCGGAAGCTTTACTGATAACAGGAATAATTAACACATATGTTGATTGTAATATGTATTATGTACCATATTCTTAAAATAAAGTAAGCTAGAGAAATAGAAAATGTTATCAAGAAAATCATACAGAAAACACATTTATAGTGTGGTACTGTGTTTACCAAAAAAAATCTGTGTGTAAGTGGACCCAATAGTTCAAACCTAGGTTATTCAAGGGTCAACTGATTCTGCCACCCTAATACTCTGCCTTTCTCTGTACATTTTCCTCCATTCCTGCTAAGAAAGTAAACAGAGTCCCTTAAATGCTTTCTGAAGTACAAATTAGTTGTAGGCCTCCTTTCCTGAACTGGGGACACACAAACACACATATATGCAACAGGAATTCATTGGGAAAAGAACAAATTCACTCCCTCACTATCCATTCCCCACTGGGGTGCTCTGCTGGTCCCCTGCAGGGCTGGGCCTAGCTGCTATTCCTGTTTCCACCTTCACTTTCTCTTGGTGACGCCTCCTCACTGTACTTCAGTGCACACCCCCTGCGTTTGGGCCATGTTCACATAATTGTAGTTATTCAGATCACTGGGACAAAACCCAACCAAGCAAAAATATGCTTTCTAAATCATTTTTTCTAAATCATTTTTCCTTAAAGATGAAGACTTCAGAGCTTGGATTGCCCCTTTCCATGGTGCCCAAGTCACCTAAATGATAACCACTTCATTTTGATCAAAATGGTCATGGCAATATAGGGTTGTGGTAAATAAGAACATCATTTTGAACAAAATGAGACACCAAAACAATAGATAAATAAAAGCGCACTTGTGATATCAGGTAAAGAATTCATAGGAGATAATATGATGGTTAGTGAAACGTTATATATGCCTACATCCTTTCGATGGACATTTATAACTCCTTTAAAATAGTATACTTACTGAAGAAATGTTTATTTGATAATTGTGGGTGCATAGTACTACTAGGTATCATGGAAGATATCAAGCTGAATGCAACAGACACAGACCTCCCTTAAGTCCTGGTTTGGTCCAGTCACTTATTAGTTAAATGACCTCTTCTTAGTGGGAATATAAAAGATTTTTTTGCCATTCTTATTATAAAGATAACCTAGAATTTCACAACTTTTTGAATGGAAGCAGATGAGTGAAATAGGGTACTCATGTGAAATGTCATTATTCTGAGGCCTCTGCTGTGTCTGGAAAGCAACAAGGGGGAGGTCAGTCCAAAGGGAGAGACCCAAAGGTCCCAACTGGAGGCCCAGGTCAGGGACTGCAGATCTCCTCCAAATTCCTCCCCCTGCACCCACACCATCTCCTCTTGTTCACAGAAGTAGGTAAATACCCCCCTTACCATCTTCCAGCTTGAAACCGTGATTAATAATGCAACCCTCTCTTTCCCTCTCCAGGAGGCAATCCTCTGTTTTCTGTAAGGTCAAGTTGCCTAGTACCTACCACCCCAAGGCAGCTCAAAATACATCAGTGTTCCACCCCAGATTTACATTTTTCTTAGGGCTGTGTGTGGACTCTCTGGGAATCCAAGTAATCGCAGGCATTAACAGAACCCAGGCTGCCTATTTTCAGTTGAGGCTGCAAGAACACTGTAGCCTTTTCCCTCAGTGGTGCCAGTTTGGCCCAGTGAACACATGGGTATTTGCCCTTGCCGCTGAGAAAATACATGGGCATTAGGGCAAAGTTCCTACATTCTGGTAACATTTAATTGTGCTAGTCCTCAACCCTCTCTACACCCACACATTCATGCACATGTATTCCATCAACTTCAAAGGCTGCTCAACATGTTGGAAATATACATGAGAACAGTGAAGTGAGCTTGCAATCAGTCTAAACCTACTTTCTGTGTGACTGGGTTTGGTACATACGTTCAGATTTTAGAAGTACGTATTTGATTTTTTAAATGTACTTTTGTTTATACTGGGTTTAGCATCATGAAAATAAATCAGGATTTCTATTGCCAGTTAGAGTGTTTTTCATAATAAATAAGTCATTCATCCTTGTCCAATAATACATATTTATAGGATTAAATTAGGAAAAGCTTTCAAAGAGCATTTCCATTCATTATCCACTGACTTCCATGTGCCATCCAGCAGGAGCTCCCAAAGAGAAGCAGAAAGCAAACTAGGACTTCACGGCATGGAGGGGAAAGAGTAGCATGAACAAAAAGGAGCTATCACTAAATCCAAAGGGGCAGGGCATAACTCTGGTTTAGTCTTTTGCATGAGAAAAGAAGAGAAAGCTTGTTAAAAATCAGACTCCGCAGGCCCCACAGCAGAGAATCTGATTTGAGAATGAAATGGGACCTGAGCGCCTTTTAAAGAAGCACTCTCCTCCAGTTGATTGATTCCTTTGCTATATGGCCCCTGCTAAGAACTCCTTGGAATTGGGGATCCCTGAGTAGTTCACTCACAAGTATTAAATATAAGAGTCCATGGGCACCTAGGTGACTGAGTCAGTTAAGCATCTGACTCTTGATCTCAGCTCAGGTCTTTATCTCATGGTTGTCAGTTCAATCTCAATGTTGGGCTCCATACAGGGCATGAAGCCTACTTAAAATATAGATAGATAGATGATAGATAGATAGATAGATAGATAGATATAGAGATATCTCCGGATTTGGTGATGGACTTTCTGGATGGAGTAGATGAAGCTGGCTCTTAGTCTTTGGTGCCTATCTGGTTATAAATCCAACCCACTTTAGGTAAATGAATGATGGAACCATAAATAGCCTAAAACTTTTCTAACATGCTGTTTGACATACACTGAAGAAAGTTGAAAATGCTCTTTCCTTTTCATATATTCCTGAATTTTTCCCCAAGACTGAATTCTAGTATGTTTATATACATACGTTGTATGTAATTTTATTTTTTTAATGCTTATTTATTTTTGAGAGAGAGAGAGGGACAGAGCATGAATGGGGGAGGGGCAGAGAAAAGGAGACACAATCTGAAGCAGGGTCCAGGCTCTGTGTTGTCAGCACAGACTCCGACGTGGGGCTCAAACCCACAAACTGCAAGATTATGACCTGAGCCAAAGTTGTACACTTAACTAACTGAACCACTCAGGCACCCCTGTAATTTTCTGTAAGTATGGAGAATTGAATTAATAGAAAAGAAAAATAAAATATAAAATAAGAAATGATAATCAAAATAAAGGTGGTTTGTTTTGGAATTGTTTTAGTTATCCAGGGTGGCATAACATTACCCCAAAATTCAGTAGCCTAAAACAACAAACATTTATTATCTTGCAGTGCATCAGGAGTCCCAAGTGTGACTTAGTTTAGTGGTTCTGGCTCAGGGTCTCTAACAAGCTGCAATCCAGGTTATCAGAGCTGAAGTTACCTCAAGGTTCAGCTGGGAGAGGACCCACTTCCAAGCTCACTCACATGGCTGATAGCAGGATTCAATTTCTCCCAGGCTGTTGGACTACAGGCCTCAGTCGCTCAATGATTGTTGGGTATCATCCTCCTTCATTTCCTTCCACATAGGCCTCTACATAGGGCAGCTCACACCTGGCATCTGGCTTCTAGCAGAGTAGGCAAGCAAGAGAGTAAGAAAGGAAGCAAGACAGATGCCACACTCTTTTTTAACCTAATCTTGGAAGTGCACCCCATTACTCTTGCCATGTTTTTATTATTTAGAACGAAATCACTAATTCCAGCCCATACTCAAGTGGAGGGTGTTATATGAGGCATGAACACAGGAAGTAGGGGAGGAGAAATCATTGGGATCCATCTTAGATGCTATTTATCACACAATATGTTCATTTGTCTCTTTCATAATTTATCATCCTATTTGTGCTTTACTGAAACTAAATGTTAATGTAAAGCCAGTATTTTCTGATATAGGTTAGTAACATATTCTGGGAGTAGTCTAGTAGTGTTAGAAAGATACATTGAGGTTAGAAATTGAACTCAGGTCTCTAAATGTGGAGATATACAACTACTATGTTAACCAGCAGAAGAGACTATTAGTTACTGTATCACTTAGGGGTGTTTTCTGCTATAGAAAACTGGAAACCTGAATAGCTGTGGCTTAAAATGAGTGTATATATGTGTTACATAAGAAGTCTAGAGACGGACAGCTATTGGCATTGTTTTTATAGGCTGATAATGACAAAAGCAACATCTTCTATACTCTTGGCCTTTAAAATATACACGTCACTTCACCACAAGATGCCTTCCCTACATTAAGGCAACACATCATATTCTAAGCAGGATAAAAGGGGAAAGGGCCACATCATGCACCTCTGTCTCTTTTCAAAAGGAAGATAAAGCTTTCCTGGAAGTCCCACACAGCAGACTTCCACTTATCCAGAACTGGGCCACATGTTTTCCTTAAACCAATCTCTCAGTACGGAGACTAACACTACCATGGCAAGTCTAAACCAACCATGTCTTATCTCTGAGATCAAAGAATTATTGCTAGTACCTGAATAAATCAGGATTCTGTGGATGTTGGGCAGACAACACACAAGTCTTTCGTAAACATCTTGTATATTGTTATTTATGTGTTCTTTATAATCACAATTTCCACTAATAGTCTAAAAAGATATTTTCCCATAGAAACAATATGTAAGCTTCATTGCTTATGAAATCCTAAATGTACTTAAAGTTTCTTTCTTAAAAAAATCCTTATTCAGAAATAAAATGTCAGATTTTTGAGACAAAAAATGACTCTGTATTTTATTAATACTGTGTACATATAAATTAAAAAAAAAATATTGCCATGACATACTTTTAACAAGATGAAATCTTTTTAGATTTATTATATTAGTCAAGTATGATCAAAACACAAGACAGATTGTTTTCCTTAACACCTGCTGCTAGATTTTTGTTGACTTACGTTTCTGAAATTATAGCATCATAAGTCAATGTTGCACAAAGGAATTTAATGTCATTTATAAAAATCTAGTAGTATAAACTGTTGATTCCTTACAAAACATCTATTAAGACACAGAAATATCACTGAAACACATTTATGCCTTTGATCCTGAAGTCTGCATAATGATTCTTTCCAGAAGGACAACTTGTTCCATAGATTATATAACAGAAAATCAGTTCTTGGAGGTGCAGGTCAAGCTCATCTGAGGCATCTCATTTTAAGAAAATAAATGGCACCTGCACCTCTTGGTTTTTGTTTTAAAGCAAATCTCTAATTCCTCTTCTGCTCCAAACCTAAGTGAGCAGATAAAGCCCCACTCTAGGCAAGCCCTACTCTCATGTAAGAGGAGTAAGTCCCTGAGGAAATGAGACTTCAGAGTGATATGAGGGATAAATTAACCAATGATGGATGTAAACAGTGAACATATTGGAGATTGTCAGAGAGAGGTGCTATCATTCATTCAACAATAGATCTGCAGGACCTATTGAAAGCAAGATGATGTTCAAGTTTAGATGCAAGTCTAGCTGTCTTGCTGTCTTGCTGGCTACAGAATGTAGCAGCTAGATTGACTAGTGATGTGTAGTGATAGCAGTAGCAGAGGAGCCTGGAGAATTCCTAAGCCTGAATTCTAATCCTGTGTCTGCCATTAAGTGGGAAGGTATCCTTGATCCAGTCATCTGACAGTTTTGGCTGTCAATTTCTCAAATGGGACTCCATTTCTTTTAGGATTCCTTCAGCTCTCAACATCTATGAAAATGCTGAAGCAATTATGCTTTGAGTGATGGGGATTGTGAACCGACTTTATATGGAATTACTGATTATCTAGCAGAACTTTATTGGGGCTCAATGCATTGTGAATGCATGTCAAAATGAAGATATTTTAAAAAATACTCCCTCCTGCTTATGTCACCCTAGATAAATGTACAAAAGCATTCATCTTCACGTTGCTAAAGGACATTTCTCGTAACCTTACATGGAGATAGCTTTCAAGTCAATGCCTTGGAATGTAATGAGAGACTTACAGGAGACCTAGAGATACGGACGGGGTAGATGGAGAAGGGATATGGTGAGACAGATGTAATTCCTAGGGATATAGTGTGGAGCACAGGACTAGACGCAGGCCTGGGAATCGGGAAGTTAAACTTCTAATTGCAGCTTTTCCACTAATTCACTTGGGACTTTAAGAATGTCTGGCCCATTTTAATAATTCTGTGCCTCAGTTTCCTTATCTGCCAATTAGAGTGAGAGTTCTTGGCTGGGTGCCCAGGATTGTGAGAACATACTGTGCAAGGCCAAGAAAATGCAATCAGTACCCAAAATGCAAAACATCCTAGTTACTAGATGTCCTAACTTAAAATGGAAACACTATCAACAATGATTCCTTTAATAATCAAAATGTGAATATTTTGAGAAGCATATCTATCTGGGTCAAAATTAAGCAAATAAGACTAGTATAGGGACTTGTAATCCCAGGTACACATAAGCAGAAAGAGCTTACCCTGGAAGTTGAACAAGTTCCAGCTTTGCCACTTAACATTTGTGTGACCTTGAGTAATTTCTTAACCTCCCACACTACCCTCATCTGTAAAATGTGAAAAATGGCATGCATCTCAGAGGGTTGTGGTGAAGATCATTATAAATGGAAATTACTTCTTTTGAATCACTTGTGCTTTGTGGTTGATAGCTTCAATAATAATAATAACTGTCAATTAAAAAGCTTAGCCAACCACAGCAAGGAATTTTTTTAATGCTACTATTTATTGGGCATTTGCTATATTATAATGCTCTATCCCTGTACTAAGACTTTACGTACATTATCTCATGTACTCCTCACAAAAACCTATTATTATTACTGTTGTAGACATGGAAGTAGAGAGAAACTAAGCTTTATTTCTGGTTCCAGTGTGTTTCCTTTACCTGCCTTGCTTTCTTTTTCTCAGCTGAATCTAAATGGCTATACTTTTAGTAATCTTTAGCCATTTAAAAATTTCAGGACTAAAGCAGCAACTAATTGAATATACTTATATAACATGTTATTTTTGTCATGTTGCTCTCTACCCCTGGAGACCAGCTCTAAATTTACATGCAGATAAATCATGCTCACTGGCAGTTAAGAATTTTCAATATGTTTGTTGAAAAAAATGAATTTATAGTTAGGTTTAGAAAATAAATTTATTATCAAGAAATCTTATCCACATTCATATGTCCATACATCTTCACTAAGGACCAACTGTATATATGATGTATATAACATCATTGTTGTTTTTTTTTTTAATTTTTTTTTAACGTTTA
The DNA here is from genome assembly GCF_023721935.1 of Panthera uncia. Lineage (NCBI taxonomy): Eukaryota > Metazoa > Chordata > Mammalia > Carnivora > Felidae > Panthera > Panthera uncia. The sequence continues at coordinate 129,652,280 of NC_064816.1, forward strand.
TTTATTTTTGAGACAGAGAAAGACAGAGCGTGAACAGGGGAGAGGCAGAGAGAGAGGGAGACACAGAATCTGAAACAGGCTCCAGGCTCTGAGCTGTCAGCACAGAGCCCGACGCGGGGCTCGAACTCACAGACCGTGAGATCATGACCTGAGCCGAAGTCGGACGCTTAACCGACTGAGCCACCCAGGCACCCCTATAACATCATTGTTAATATCATCCTCAGAGACCATACTGTGGGAATTCTTACAGTTACCAGAACTGTAAAATTCAGCAATTTTATATTTTTTGTTAATGTGCCTTTTAATTATGAAATACTATAATTGCCTTGGAGAAGATTCAAAAAATATTTTTTCTAAAGTGATATGTTGAAGAAGGTGTATCTTTCAGACCAGATTCAAACCTCAAATTTACCTCTTATCTATATGGACAAATTATTAACATTTCTGAAGCTTGCATTTTTCCTGTAAAATGGGAATAATACATTAGGAGTTGATGTGAGTTAAACTGAGAACAGTGTCTGACATAATAGCCAGTCAACAAATGTTAGTAACTCTCCCTTCCCTAGGAAAAGAATCTCAAGGCAGCCATGCTTCAAGTCTGCTCTGTAAAGAGGTAGGAATACCCTACTCTAGTAAAGTGCTTCCTGCCCTCCTTTGATAGTAAACTGTTTTTATTTTTTAATAAAAGTGAGGTACCCTCTCCCGTTGTACACTCAAAATGTATGTTCCCATTTCTGGGCACTCATGGACCACCACTGCCCATCTTTTAACCCCATATTAAGAATGTCTGCTCTTGTGTATTAATTTTGACTTCACAAAATCCTTTTACAAAAGAAGGTCACCTTTTAAAAACAAAACTATTGGGTATCTTGCAGTTAGATGAAGAAAAACCACAGACTTTTATTTCTTTTTAATTTTTTAATGTTTATTTATTTTTGAGAGAGAGACAGAGTGCGAGTGAGGGAGGGGCAGAGAGAGAGGAAGATACAGATTCCAAAGCAGGCTCCAGGCTCTGAGCTGTCAATACAAAGCCCGACGCAGGGCTTGAACCCATGAACCATGAGATCATGAGATCATGACCTGAGCCGAAGTCAGACGCTTAACCAATTGAGCCACCCAGGAGCCCCCACAGGCTTTTATTCTTAACAGCTTTAGGAAAATACAGTATCAAAACAAAACTTGACAGTAGACAATTAAGTAAATTGCACAGATTGATCTGACTTGCTACCTATTTCATACGACCTTTTAAAATTTTAACACAACTAAATGTTTACTACTGAGTCTAGATCTAAATCAAAGAAAAATTAGAACAATAAATCTGTTTAACTTCATTTACATAATTGCAGACATACCATTTTTACATATTACATTATTAGGACATTGGACAATAGATCAAGAAACAGAATGTTCTAGAAAATAAACTTTATTGGTAAGCATCATGTACTTTTTCCAAAAGAAGTTTTATTGTGTTGAATCAATTGTGGCTTCTTGGCACTGAGAAGCTCCAGAGAGTCACCAAGTCCTCATTCCCTAATCCTGAGCTTGCCTGGGTTGTTGCTGGCAATGATCAACTTGTCTGGATTTCAAACTACATTAGATCCCTTCATATACCTGCCTTTGCCAAGCAATTTAGTTGGCTCTGTCCTACTGTTCCATTGTTAATTTTTTTTAATCCTATACTTCAGTTAAGTTTATATAAATCCTTGCAGAAAGAGAAAAGCTCCTGGGAATTCATTGGTAACATGTACTGTAGGAGAGAATGCTGTTAGGAAAGGTGTTGAGTTTGCATTCTGGTCCCACCATTGCTGTGTGCATCACATTAGCAAGTCCCCCTCCGTGTCTCTGAACTTCTTTTTTTTTTCTTTTTTATGTTTATTTATATTTGAGAAAGAGTGAGAGAGAAAGAGAGAGAGAGAGCACAAGCAGGGGAGAGGCAGAGAGAGGCAGAGACAGAATCTGATGCAGGCTCCAGGCTCTGAGCTGTCAGCACAGAGACCAACGTGGGGCTCAAACTCAGGAGCCGTGAGATCATGACCTGAGCCGAAGTCAGATGCTTAACCAACTGAGCCACCCAGGCGCCCCTCTGAACTTCCGGATCTTCTTTTGTAAAGCGATACCAACCTACCTTCTCAGATTGGTTTGAAACCCCAGGTCATATGGAGACGCATGTAGAAGCACTTGGTTACTATTAAGTGCTATATGACTGCAAACTCATTTGATTACTTCCTAGTGGCCACCAACAGGGACTACCACAGCATTCACTGCTGTGGACCACTGATATTTGCATCTGTCTTTACTCAAAACTTTACATATTTTTGAATAAATATGTATTTCCCTTACCATGTTTTTAACTGTCTTCCTTTCTAACTTTCTTCTTGCTGTTAATGTCACGTTGGTTTCCCCTAGCAGGCAAATCAGAATCTCAAAGCTCAGGGCTCATTTTAGGCTTTTCTCTCTCCCTAACCTTGAAGTAACCAAATCTTGTGGGGTCTTCCTTTAACATCCTTGAAATTCATTCTTTTCTTTCTTCTTTTTCCTGGCTATTCATTTTGGGCCCTCCCATCTCAAACTTGGGATATAGCAGTCTCTCTGCCTTGAGTCCCTTTTCTCCAGCCTGCACACTGCTGTTAAATTCATCTTGATAAATGGCTGCTTTTCCTGCTCCAATATCTTCAATGGACCCTCCACTATAGGTAAAATAAAATCAAGATTGGCCTCGACCTGTCTTTCTAGCTGTGTGTACAGGTCTGTCTGCCTATATACTCACTGTATCACCCTTCCTTATTCCTGGGGTCTTGCTCACACCATTTCCAAGGTCCCTTCTTCCTCTCCAAATCATACCCCTATTTTCCAAGCCCTGCCCAAGCCCCACCATCCCTTGAGTACTCATAGCTCATAGTGAACTAATTTGAAGAAATTCTATCAACTGAGTTTTCAAAGAGCCAGTATTTGACTATACAATAGCTCCTTAACACTGTGTGTGTAGTTGTGTTGGTCATGTCATTTATAGTTTACTGTGTACCTTGTATACTTATCCATGTTGCCAGGTTTTACTTGAAGGCAAGAATTTTATTTTATTTTATTTTTTAATTTTTTTTTAACGTTTATTTATTTTTGAGACAGAGAGAGACAGAGCATGAACGGGGGAGGGTCAGAGAGAGGGAGACACAGAATCTGAAACAGGCTCCAGGCTCTGAGCTGTCAGCACAGAGCCCGACGCGGGGCTTGAACTCACGGACCGCGAGATCATGACCTGAGCCGAAGTCGGCCGCTTAACCGACTGAGCCACCCAGGCGCCCCGAAGGCAGGAATTTTAAAGAAATATCTACAGAACATGTTAAAAGTTCTCCTGGATTCCACCCCCAGCGATGCAATAAGGTCTAGGTGGGGACCAAATATCTGTGTTTTCTCCAACAGGTTCCAAGTGATGCTAATGCTTCTGGGTGCCTTTGAGAATCTCATACAGAACCTGTTAATAAAAACTAATATCTATTTATGGATACTCAATAGTGGTTGCTTTTCTTTTCCTCTATTATAGCTCACATTCTGTCACTTCTTCCTTTTAGATTGATTTTGAAGACGTGATTGCAGAACCAGAAGGAACACACAGTTTTGATGGCATCTGGAAGGCCAGCTTCACCACCTTCACTGTGACAAAATACTGGTTTTACCGCTTGCTGTCTGCCCTCTTTGGCATCCCAATGGCGCTTATCTGGGGCATTTACTTTGCCATTCTTTCTTTCCTGCACATCTGGGCAGTTGTACCGTGCATTAAGAGTTTCCTGATTGAGATTCAGTGCATCAGCCGTGTCTATTCCATCTACGTCCACACCTTCTGTGACCCGTTCTTTGAGGCTGTTGGCAAAATATTCAGCAATATTCGCATCAATATGCAGAAAGAAATATAAATGACATTTTAGGGATAAAAGTATACCTGATTCTTTTTTTTTCCTTTTAATTTTCTTGGTGCCAATTTCAAGTTTCAAGTTGCTAGTATAGCAACAGTATATGAATGAGTTTTCTCGGTTCAGAACAAAGAAATCACTCAGTTTTTGTAACTATTATTTGTCTCTTCTGAGCTATTTCATCTATTTTTTTTGGTGGTCTCAATTTTTTAAACCCATTTAAAGTTTTTGCCTTACATTCTTATTTGCATGTGGATCATTGTTTTATTGGCTGAGACATGGACCTATTGTTGAAAGGTAATTTGAGAGAAATATGAAGAACTGAGGAGAAAAAAAAAAGAACAACCTCAAGTGCCTATTCTAAAATGTTGATCATTTTATGGTAAGGGAAGAATTACAGGCTATAGCCATTGAGTGTATAGGTATGTGGGCAGGTTTTAAGCAAACTCTTCCCCCACAATCTGAAGTGTTAGTAGATTGCTGCCATTCACTTTAAGGATCCAATCGGATCAAGTGATCTTTATCAAGTTAGAAAACATAATCTACATTCACATGTTGCGACTAATGCCTTACACTTCTTGAAATTTTAACCTGTGATACTTTCTGTGCCTGAATATTTGTCATATAGATAATGAGACCTAAGTGCCTTCCTGTTCTTCACATTTTCCTTTTCAAATAGGGTCCAACTAATCAACTTTCATTAGGTCAGCAGTCTCCCTGAAGACCAAAAATTAGAAAATCCATTGCCTAGTTCTCCATGCTTGTTTCTGACTTTCAGAAACAGAGTTGGATGAAGTTCATGTCTGCATCTGATTACGCAGCATCTTTATCCATATTGAGTATGGTCTATATCAACCCCATGAAACGAATTAAGGTGGACAAGTGGGACTGAGCCCTCTCTGGGCTGGCAGGAGTGGAAGCCAACTTTCCCTGCCTCTCATCAGCTGAATGAGGTCAGCATGTCTATTCAGCTTCGTTTATTTTCAAGAATAATCACGCTTTCCTGACTCCAAACTAATCCATCACTGGGGTGGTTTAGTGGCTGAACATTGTGTTCCCTTTTCAGCTGATCAGCAGGCCTCCAGGGAAGGGCTCATAAAATGGAGGCCATTGTGTGAGACTGTCAGACTTGTTGCAAATGTGACCCCTTCAAAGTAAAGCACTTGTAACCGTCTGTTATGCTGTGACACACAGCCCCTCCCCCTGCCAGGAGCTTTGGACCTAATCCAAGCATCACTTTGCTCAGAAAGAAGATGGGGAGGAGGCAGTAATAAACGATTGAAGTAATTTTGCTGGAATAAATTCAAATTCTTCTGAACTCAAACTGAGGAATTTCACCTGTAAACCTGAGTCATAAAGAAAGCTTCCTGGTACATCTAAAAGCTTTTTATTCCTCCTGCTCATATTAAGATTCTGTTCTTGGGGACATTATTTTCAACCTTCAGTTATATGCTTATATTTTTATTCTCATGCACCCATTGGAACTCTGCTTGATTTTACTTTTCATCTTTTCTGTTTTCCTGACACTTTAATTATCAACCTGTTACCTATGTTTAAGTTTTGCATTTAAAACAGACACTGGCATGGACATAGTTTTACTTTTAAACTGTGTACATAACTGAAAATGTAGTATACTACATACTTTTTAAGTGTAAAGATATTTTTATCTTTATATGAGGAAAATCACTTGGGGAATTGCTTTGTGATTCAATCTGTAAACTGTGTATCCCAAGACATGTCTGTTCTAGTCCCTTTTGCAAATCAATTGCTGGTCCAAAAGATTGCTGAAATTTTATATGCTTACTGATATATTTTACACTTTTTTATCTTGCATGTCCTATAAAGGTTACAAGCCTCCACAATAAAAATGTTTAACAGTTGAACAGTCAGCATTATTATTTTTCCCCAAAACAGGCATGTATGTGTCAGTGTCTATGTCTGTGTCTGTGTGTGGTGATCATGTACATAGTGTGTGTATATATTTATAGTATGTTTGTGGGAGGTAATGGGCTTCTGCTTATCAATTACTGCAAAGTAATTTAGGTGGAATATTTGTTCTAAGGCCATCACCATGCATGAGTTACTTCAGATAAAAGTTATAATTAATAAGAATTATTTACTTAGCAGTTTACCCAATGCTTTATTTTTTTAAAGTTTTTATTTAAATTCCAGTTAGTTAATACTCAATGTAATATTAGTTTCAGGTGTATGATACAGTGATTCAACATTTTCACATAATACCCAGTGCTCATCTCAACAAGTACACTCCTTGATCTCCATCATCTGTTTAACCCATCTCCCCACCCACCTTATATGTCAATTAATTTGAGACCCCAACAACTTTGTGATGAATATTAATATTCTCATTTGGTAAATGACACATCCAGGGGCTAATGCTTTGAAATTTGCTGTGTCTTAACTGGGATTTTGTTAAAAGGGCTATTTCAGTCACAGTTTGTTTTTGGCCTTGGTTAAGTTTACATTCAGAGCTGCTGTATTAGGGTTCTCCAGAGAAGCAGAACCAATAAGAAATACATTGGTTGTTTATATTCACAAATATATTGGTATATATACAGAATAATATAAATAGATACATAAAGACATAGAGATAGACAAATAAAGAGATTTATTTTAAGGAATGGGTTTACATGATTTATGGAGTCTAAAAAGTCTCAATATAATGCAGGGTGAGTTAACAAGCTGGTGACCTAAGAGAACCAATGGTATAATTTCCGTCTGAAAGCTGGAAAGTTCAAGACCCAGGAAAAGCTTATATTTTAGTTAAAGTCCAAAGGCAGTAAAAAAACCAATGTCAGTTTGAAGGCAGTCATACAGGAGGAATTCTCTTATGCAGAGAAGCATCGGCCTTTTATTCAGTCCCTTCAACTGACTGGATAAGGCCCACCTACTTGGGGAGTGCAGTCTGTTTTACTTGGTTCTACCAATTTAAGTGCTATTCATCAAAAACACCCTCACAAAAAACACCCAGAATAACATTTGACCAAATATCTGGGTGCTTTGTGGCCCAGTCAAACTGACACATAAAATTAACTATCACAGCTTCCAAAAAATTTTTGCAAAGGGGATCTTCTAATCTCTCTCAATCTGAAATTCCTTTCATGAAGTTTATAGAGTCTCTCTCTTTGTTGGACACTCAAGCAGGCACTGAGGCCACTTATTTAAAAACCCAATCTAGCATTTATATTTATTCAATAAATCCATTTCTAGTACATGAAGTAGAAACATGCCTTTAACCACTGCAGCATGTGAAATCCTGGCCAAAGTTATGTACCCAATTCAAGAAAAATTCATGAAGTGACTTTAAAGAATGATTATCCTTCTTTTGGTTTTATTATTTGAGTTTCTGAATGAATGCATATTAACAAAATAAAGGCTTTACTTAAGTATTTTTTGGTTCAGCCACACACATGAAACAGTTCCATTTCTGGACATATAAATAACTACATGGCTTCAGACAACTTGTATTCCATATTGGGAATAAGCAGCTCCACACACTCAGTAAGTGTTAATTAAATAATAATACACATCAACCACACCAACCTAGTGGAGTAGAGGTCTATCTGAACAGCTGACTCATACCTTCTCTGATGTAGGCACTGCTATTTAAATGTTCTAGTTATAAATTAAAATTCATATTTATAAAACTGGGAGGAAAGGGGAGAGGTAGAGAAAGATATTTGTAACATAACACAAAGGGTAAAATCACAGAAGAAAAGATCATGACTGTGATACATAAAAATGTTAAATTTCTAGGGGCGCCTGGGTGGCTCAGTCAGTTAAGCATCTGACTCTTGGTTTGGTTCAGTTCGTGATCTTGTGGTTTCGTGGGTTTGAGCTCCACATCAGACTCTGGGATGGCAGCACGGAGCCTGCTTGGGATTCTCTCCTCCCTCTCTCTCTGCCCCGCCCCCGTTTGTGCTCTCTCTGTCTCTCTCAAAAAACAAACTTAAAAAATGTTAAACTTCTGTATATTAAGAACAGTAGAAACAAATATAAAATAATGATAGTATATGTGCTGCCGAAGCGAGCACATATAAAACAATGATAAAGAGTGCTAAAAAATGTGTGTTGTGTATCTATATATATGTGCGTAAATGTATATACTGCAAAGCATTATAGTACACTTAAAATATAGAGAACTCTCATAAATCAAGAAAAAGATGAGTACAGCAGTAGAAAAATAGGCAAAGATATGAAAAGATAATTCACAAAAAAAAGTGCACAACAATCACATGAAAACACATTTATACTCATTAGTAATGATGTAATAAAAAAGCAATGAGATACTTTTTGCCTGAGTTTGCAGTAATCAAAAATAAAAAATAATATTCAAGTTGGTGAGAATGGAGGGAGGCAAGCACATTCAACCACTGCTTCTGTGAATGTAATTGGTACAAGCCTTTTGGAGGACAATTAGATGTACTTATGACTGATCCAACAATTTCACTTATTAATAAAAATAACAGATATACCAAGGTTCATCACCGTAAATGTTCATTATATTATTGTCAGTAGTAGAGAATATTGGAAACAACATAAATATTCAGAAATAGGGAACTGGTTAAATGAATTATGGTATATACATTTAATAGGCTACTATTAGCTTTTAAATATTCTTATTTAATCAAGAATTTAATGACATGAAAATATGCTCATGATGTTAATTTAAAAAGTAAAGTTAAAAATTGTATGTAAGATATGCTACTTCTTTTTTTGCTTTAAAAAATGGAGAGGAGGATTCAAGATACTACATCATTTCTGAGTGTTTTACAAGCATTATGTCATTTACAAAATCCTCATTTTGCAAAAGATTTCATCCTAGTGAGTCACCCATTCACATAACTAATAAGAATCTTGTTTAATCCAAGTGTATCTGACAATCAAAGCCCTGCTCCTTCTGTTCCTCTATCTGCACTGTATGGTTTCTGAGCCCTAACCTTTCCCCCTTTTCATGAAGTTTTCTGTTCCTACTGGCTTGCAGAATCATTTCATGCACTCTTAAATACATAGTAAGTAACGTGAGCAGAGTTGGAGTAAACTTTGGCAATAGTTGAGTATTAATAGTTAAACATTATAATAATTTCTGCATGCCAAACATTGCTCTACTTTAAATATATAGTTCACTTAATCCCCCCAATAACCCTATGTGGTATATACTATCATTATTATCTCAATTTTATAGATAGGAAATTTAAGCACACAGAAGACAAGTAACTTGCCCAAGTTCAAAAAATACCAGTAAGTGACATGGAGTCTGACTCCAGAGTCTGGAACCTGAACCATGGCACCAAACTACAGAATTAACAACAATGTCAAACCAAGAAAAGCAAATTGTACCTCTACCTAGAAAGTAATGGTCAACGGTATGGATGGCACTTAAAATGTAAACTAAAACATTTTACATCTAAAATATAAAATTAAAATTACTCTCACAGATTTACCAAAATCTTTGATTACAATATTTAAATATAAGTTTTACCACATAAAAATGTTTTGCAATAGTGTATATTTGATCACATCATAGTTTAGTGACTCTCAAGACCATAAAATGACTAAGTGACAAGTTAATGTACAGATTCTAGGACAGAAAGTTAAAGATGGAAAGAAACATATAAACTTTTTGAAATGCACCATAATATTTATATTTATTCAGAAAATTCAATAGCGTATTAGGATCCAATTGGATTTAGATAACTGACAGAACCATTTTACCATTAAGATTTAAAACACTTCTATTTTTTTTCTAGGAATCCTTTCATTTACTTGACTTTCATATGCATTCTCAGATCTGCCAGTTGCTTGAGTAATAATGAGTTTTTCTAGGTATTATTCATCACCCAACTTACTGAAGCCATCAACGCAAACTCTCTCCTCTTCCCACAAGGAACAATGAATCTACTTATATTTGCTACCATTTTCTTCTCCCATTTCCTTCTGCTAAAATGGAGGAAGATTCCCTGCTCTGACAAAAAGCCATTTCCTTGACATGTGTCCTGAGTTTCATTCCTTCTTATTTTCCCAAGACCTTTGCTCTTTGATTGTCAGCTCCATGTCTTTTCCATCAGTCTCTCTCTGTATTCTGGATTGTTTGCATCAGCCTACAAATACCATGTATATCTTTCTCATGAAAACAAAACAAAACAAAACTAAACTAAACTAAACCCCCTCCCTTGAAATCAGATCCTCCTCCAATCATCAACAATTTTCTCTTTCTTTTACAGCCAAATTTCTCAAAAGAATTATCTACAGATAGCAAACACTATGAAATTATCCTCGCTATAACTGTATTTTTGAGCCAAATAGGTTTTTACAATAATTTTTTACTTCAGGTGCTCAGATGTAAGCATAGGCATAGTCACAGGTCAGCATCATCACTGGTCTTATGTGGCTCTCATTATTTTATTTTATTTATTTTGTTATTTAGTTATCATTAATTAGTACTCATGAAATCATCACTTTATCAAAGGACAAGTACAGTAAAAAGCAAACAAAAACCAAAAAAACTTACAACCACTCATTTGATTCTTCTCTTGCTCATTCACCTGACCCCTTCCACCCATATGAAGTAATCATTCTCCTAAATTTTATATTTATCATTTCCTTGACTTAAAAAAAAACTTTTATATATAAACAATCTCCCAAGCAGAAATTACTTAGTTTTAGCTATTTTTGTTTTTTTTCTTTTTTTAAAAGTATCATTGTGGAATGGAATATTCTGACACTTAATTTTTTTCATTTAACTTTATTTTAAGAATCACCCATATTATTGAATATAATTCTAGTTCACTCATTTTCGCTGCTATGTATTAGTTCAGTGTGTGAACATTCCACTATTTTTTCAGTTGCCTTTTTATGGGCTCTTGGGATGCCAATGGTGCTGTTATAAACATTCTTGTACATTTCCCCTGAGGGGGCTTATGGATATAAGTTCCTCTAGGGGTTATCATCACTAAGACTAAACTGCTTGATCTTGACCTATGACACATCCCCAATTTTTCTAGATAATTACAAATGGCTTTTCAATCATTATTATTAGATAGCAATTCACATGTGAACCAGCATTTGGAACTGGGACACTTCTTAAATTTTGCTAATCAAATGGGTCTAAAATAGTATCTTATTTTAGTCTTGATTTATAACTCTCTGATAACCAGTGAAGTTGAGCATCTCTTCATATGTTTATTGGTCATGTGGCTTTCCACTTCTGTGAAATGACCTCCCACATCATTTAGCAATTTTTTCTTAGGATAGTTTCACTTACATCATTGAGTTGTAGAATTTTGCCAGTTCTTTCTTGACTATGTATCTTGCTTTGGAACTCTTGCCTCATCTCCACTGTCACTACCTCAGTGTGAGCAACCATCATTTAAATCCTGGCCTACCTTAGCTAGTCTTTCTGTTTCCACTCTTGTTCCCAATCTAACTCATTTGCCCATTTTGTTATACAGCAACACAGTCACACACATATATACATATGTATACACAGGTTAAAGCCCTCCAGTGACATTTTACTGCATTTAGTATAAAATTTAATCCCTTTATCAAGGCCTTTACCAAAGTCTTACATGACCCACCCCCTACCTATTTCCCTCACGTTACCTCATACCACCACCTCTTCACTATCTGTGCTCCAGACACACTGATCATTCAATTCCAAGAACATGTTAAGCCCTATCAGCTCACAGAACCTTGCACAGCTGTTCCCTCTGACCAAATGCTCTCATACCTTCCTCTACTTTACTGCCTCTTTCTTATCCTTTGGGTCTCAGCCTTAATGGCCCTTAAGAAAGAAGTCTTCCATGTCTTTCCTACCTGAAGCAAGTTCTCCCTTCTTAATCTCTATCTTAACCTCTTGCCTATTTCCCTCAAAGCACACATCACATTGAGTAATTATTTTATTTATCTGTTCACAATTTTTTAGTTTTTATCCTCTTTAGGTAAACTCCATGAAGCACAGATTTCACCATAATTGAAATTCCCCAATTGATATTTGTCAGATGCATAAAGGACGGATGGATAGTCAGACCATCCTGAAGACTATGAAAGCATGAGGTACCAAGTTTCTGCTTTACTACAAATAGTGTCATGAAGAAAGTTATCTAACACATTCTGATATAAATTACAGCATTACCAACAACATACTGGCCATTTGCTCTTCTTCCACTTTATTTTTCCATGATTTTGTTCCCTCATCAAAACTTTCTCTACTGTATCCGTTTATATATTTTGATATGTCAAGATATGAGTTTCACCAATGAAAATTTTAGCAAAAACTACTCATAGATATTTGATACACGTATTTTTCTTAATTGAATAATAGCAAACACATGTTGATACAGTTACTAAGGAAAAAGATGACTTTCCAGCAGCTGTTGACTTCATCAATTCCACTATGTGATGAGTCACATTAAATTCCACAGAGCTAGAAAGTTATAAGGAAGGATTTTTTTTTAATTGTGATGAGAGAGGAGTGGGAAGAGTGAGACATGGGGAAAACAAATAAAATCAAGTGGAATGAGGGATTTGATGCTATAGAAAGTTGAATCATTTACTGTATATCAACCTAGTACTTTAAGTGAACAACTGAAAAACATACTCAAACTAGCATAAAGTATAGAGTGTTTGCAATAGGAAGAAGGAAGCCAAAAAAAAAAAAAAAAAAAGATAAGAGCCACCAGCCTGAGTCACTCAATGAATGGGCAAACCCTTTTTGGAGTGAAACCAACTCTTCTTCATTTTTATTAATATTATGCCAACTATTAATGAGATAATAACTATCCCAGGCATTAGTCAAAGTCCTTTTTGAGAGGATATTTTTTAAATCCTTCATTACATTGCATAACCTCTTAGAAAAGGTGAGATTTAGTTACCTTCCAACTCTGAACAGAAAGCTCTGTCAACTGCACAACACAAGTAAGCAATGTGAAATGCATAGCACAATGTTCACATTGATGGATGTAATTTGGCTTGACATTGACTTTACATTTTCACAATGATTTTCTTATTTGCTTCATTGTTTCTAATATTGCCCTCAAAATAAAATAACTTCCGTATATTGAATACATAACATATGCCAAGCAGTGCGCTACGCATTTCACAACTAGTAGTCCTACAATAACCATATGGCTTATGTGCTATTATTATGTGTTAAGAGGATACCATTGCTCTATCTTTGAGATCAGAATATAGAAGCTCAGAGGAGTTAAATAACTCACTCAAGGTTACCCAGTGAATTTAACACTCATGACTATTAGTTCCAAAGCTCTTCTTTATGGAGAAATTCACTCTGTTCTTGGGAGACATTGCAAAAGCAGACCACCATTTGACAGTATTACAATAGCAGTATGTGTTATTAAGGAGAAAAAAAGAACACTAAATGGTTAAAAGCCATGAAGCCCAAGGTTCTGTTTACATATGGTTCACTTTGTTCCTTTAAGAGGCATTTATAGAATAACTATTTGGTATAGCACAGAATAGAAAGATAAGACAAGGATGGGTGGGGTGAAGGTCTTTGTCAAGGAAGCTCAGTAAAAGCATCATTGAAGGCAACTCCAAGATGGAATTAATACTTTGCCATTTTTCTGCTGAGAAAATAGTTTTATGTAGAATAAAAATTATTGATAATAAATTTCATGGTTTAAAATGATGCTTTTAAAACTGTGCTCTATAGAATCTAGAAGTGTTGACTAGGTTCCCTAAGATGACAGAGATTAGGGGTAAAGATGAGAGGAATTACATCCACCACTTCCTTAAGACAGACCAAGCTCCATTATAATTTCTTTTCATATTACATTTCAGCATAATATTTTGTTTGATTAAATGAGTTGCATCACCAAGAAAATTTGAAAACCATTGACTGATTTGTTGATGAAATAATACATATTTTATACCAACTTAGATCTTAAATGTTTATACTTGCTTTTGTAATTATCACTAAATATGTTCTATAATATTTTTTGAAGATGCAGGTTCAAACCAAGGAGATGACCAAAGTCAGAAAGTATCTATCAAAACCATGAGTACATACCAATTAAAATATATGATTGCCTTGCAAACTCTCACACTCTGGTTCTAATAGAAATGAGTAATGATTTGAGTGGGATGAGTAGGAAAAAAGTAGCTGTGTCATTTATATTCCTGAGGAGAAAATAAATTTAGCAGTGAGGTTTTTGGCATTAGGACACATATCATCCAGGATGATGTCAAATATTGCCCAGGCAATTTACAAATAAAATATCAGTCTTCAGTATCTACATTGGACTAGAAAAATTTCTTTAGATCCTCTTATTTAAACCTTAAACAATAATGAATGCAAATAATAAGCCATTCTGTAACACAAAAAAAAAACCTTGAACTTAGAAGCAGAAACCTGTAACCAAATCCTCAATCAATCTCAGAACCAGCTATGAGCATGGAGAAGTCATATAACTGAGTAAGCTCTCTTAGTCAAGCTGGCAGCCATATTGCCTCCTACCTCATTAGACTGAAAAATGTGAAAATGCCTAAAACAGGGCCAGACCTCATGGAAATTAGAAAGTTTCAGACAACCCCTCACTCCATCACCCTATCTCATTCTTTCTAGTGCCTGAGGGTCACTTGCGTGCTTTTCTTAACACAACCAAGTCATTCTTTTGCCTATCTTCATTGAACGTATCTCTTCTGTGCTCATCAATATGAACTGAGTCAAAATGCCCAAATCTACCTGCCCTTTTACTTCAAAGATCCATCATCGTCTGACTTCCATTTCTGTGTCTCTACATTAACCGACTCAAGAGGGGCATCTGATTGGCTCAGACTGGATTATGTATTGGCTCCTCTTACATTTATTGTCTTATCTGGTCCAGTCAGTCATAGCTTGGTTTTAAAGGCTGCCCATTCAATAAGTTGTGGAAGGAAGGAGAAGCTAATTAGCAAGACAAATGTGACAGGCAAACTAGCAAACATGTCTATTAAAATCAAAATCTCCATAAAGCTTTAGTCTTCTGGACATCTCTGTCCTCCTGTATTCCCATTAAATAGGAAGAGAATTATACTCATAACCCCATTTTACATATGTAAAGAATAAAACACCAGAGACAAATGACTTACCTAGGGTCACTTAATGAGCGACTGGTGGAGCAAGAAATAAATCCAGATTTTCTGAGAGTTTAGGCTGCCAGTTCTCTCTTTAGCAACTAAGATTGCAAAGATTTCAAAACAAACAGCAAGTGCAACAAATGTTGTATCAGTATCAATTGTAGAGGCAGAAACTCAGGCTCAGATAAAAAGAACTACCCAAGGCCACTAAAGTAAGGGAATAAACTAGTTTGAAATAGACTTCTGTCTTCACAGCAATGTGCTTTCACTCCAGGGCAACTTCCTCTCTATAAAGTAACATTAATGCCAGTGAGAAAAGAACCTGAGGGTTAAATCCTTGGCGCCAGTCCTAGATGGTGGTGAAGAACTCCCCTTCATCCCCTCCAGAATTCAGCCAACGAATAGATGCCTCTTTCATACGAGTCTTGGAAAATACAGTTAATATTCAGCCACTGCCCACAAATTAAACGAGGAGTTATCTTACTGTAAATGACATAACTATTTCATTATTTATGCAATTTAAATGAGACATAATAAAGAGAAAAGAGACAAAACAGCTGCTGCCAGAAGTTTCAATAAAAGATCACTGCTGACCACTTAGAACTGTGAGACTATTATTAAATACAAATATCTACTGCACCTGACCCATGGTGTTGGGGAAAGCAGAGAGAAGGCTCTCTCTGCTTTAAGCAGCAGAGGGCAAAGAGAAGTGTCATTTGCAGGAGGTCTGACGGCCTGCATTATGAATAATGTTGCTGAGCAAATTTGGGAGTTGTCATGGTTCCCACCCTATGGTCTAGGCTCATTTGTAAAATAGAGCAAAGGGAGCTCAGTGCTTTGAGACTGTTAATGCAAAATTATGACAACTTTATTATATAAGGCAGTTATTATTTTCTGTGTTATTCATGTACACGGATAGAGAACACAGAAGATATGGGTGTAATTGTGTTTTCCTCTCATAACTTTCCCAGGCAGAGAGAGCTGTTCTGGTCCTCAAGGACTTGAGGTATTTTTATTCATATCTTCATTGAACTGTAAGATACTGTGGGGCAGAGACCAATTTTTGGCCATCATTTTGTCCACACAGTTTATCTGCTAAACTGAATTGATAATTTTGCTATAGAATTTACTGTGATATATCCCAAGTTCTATAATAATTGTAAGTTCTTTAAATAGAGGGACCAAGTCTGATCCCTTTACATCTTTGTAAATATGGAGCAGTGCTATTCAGTAGAACTTTCTGTGATTATAGAAAAATCTCTAATTTCCATTATAATAAATGGAAAGCTCTTAAAGGAACTTTATTTCTTTAGGAATCTGTATTTACATTGTCCAACAGTAGACACCAGTCAGTCATATGTGGTTATTTTGAAATGTGGCTAGTGTGACTAGGATAAAAGAAATTTAATTGTATTTAATTTCAATTGAAATCACTACTGGTTCATGGCTACTGTATTGGACAGAGTAGCACTGGAGTCTAGGATGGTGGTTGGCACAGAGTAGCTGCTATTCAAATGGTTTTGAATGAATGAATGAATGACTGCACATACCTAATGAAAGCTTCATAAGCCTACATCCCTCCAAAAGCTCTCATCTTCACAATTCTGGGAGCATTCAAAACCTACCCATGTTCTTGGCTCAGTTAAGGTTAAATATGTGGTCTAAAGGAAGAAAGAATTTAGTCATTGGCTGGATATTATGAGGAAAGCTTTTTGTAGCTAATTCAAAAGATGTATTTCAAAGTGGCTGATTTGCCCATACTACCCAAAGCAATCTGCAGATTTAATGTAATCCCTATCAAAATACGAACAGCATTTTTCATAGATGTAGAACAAATAATTGTAAAATCTGTATGGAACCACAAAAGATCTCAAATATCCAAAATCAATCTTGAAAAAAGAATAAAAAAGCTGGAGGTACCAGAATCCCTGATTTCAAGATATACTACAAAGCTATGGAAATCAAAACAGTATGGTACGGGCACAAAAACAGACACATAGATCAACAGAACAGAATGGAGAGCACAGAAATAAACCCATAATTATACAGTCATTAATCTTTGACAAAGGAGGCAAGACTATACAATGGGAAAAAGACAGTCTCTTCAGCAAATGATGTTGAGAAAACTGGACAGCTACATGAAAAAAGAATGAAGCTGGACAACTTTCTCACACCATACACAAAAATAAACTCAAAATGGATTAAAGACCTAAATGTGAAACTAAAATCATAAAAATCCTAAAAGAGAGCACAGCCAGTGATTTCTGATTTCTCTGACATTGGCCATAGCAACATTTTTCTAGATATGTCTCCTGAGGCAAGGGAAGCAAAAGTAAAAATAAACTATTGTGATTACATCAAAATAAAAAGCTTTTGGGGGTGCCTGGATGGCTCAGTCAGTTAAGTGTCTGACTCTTGTTTTCAGCTCAGGTCATGATCTCACGGTTTGTGGGTTAAAACCCTGCGTTGGGCTCTACTCTGACAGTTTGGAGCCTGCTTGGTATTCTCTCCCTCTCTCTCTGCCCCTCCCACACTCTTGTGTGTGTACACATACTCACATGCTCTCTCTCTCTTTCAAAGTAAATAAAGTTTAAAATAAATAAATAAATAAATAAATAAATAAAAAATTTAAAAACCCCTTTGAACAGCAAAGGAAGCAACAAAACAAAAAGACAGCCTACTGAATGGGAAAAGATATTTGCAACTGATATATCTAATAAAGGGTTAATATCCAAAATATATAAAGAACTTATACAAGTTAATACCAAAAAACCAAATAACCCAATTAAAAAATGGGCAGAAGACTTGAAGAGACATTTCACCAAAGAAGACATGCAGATAGCCAACAGACACATAAAGAGACATTAAATATTGTTCATCATCAGGAAAATGCAAATCAAAACCACACTGAGATATCACTTCATAGCTGTCAGAATGGCTAAAATCAAAAACACAAGAAACAACAAGTGTTAGCAAGGATGTAGAGAAAAAGGAACTCTTGTGCATTGTTGTGTTGATTCAGCCACTGTGGGAAACAGTATGGAAGTTCCTTAAAGAATAAAAATACAATTATCATATGATCTAGTAATTCCACTACTGGGTATTTACCCAAAGAATATGAAAACACTAATTCAAAAAGATATACGCACCTCTATATTTATTGTAGCATTATTTACAATAGCCAAAATATGGAAGCAACCCAAGTATCCATCTATAGCTGAATGGATAAAGAATATGTGGCATATACATACAATGGACTATTACTGAGTGATGAATAGGTCATCTATAAACCATATTTTTACTTCTAGTCTTACAGCTTAGGACAGAGTGCTTAAGTAGAAAAGCAATCTACCTGTCTGCCAGCTGATTGACTTTGGAGCTCAAATACCATGAAAAGCACTTGAGTTTTCTTAGTTGCAAAATGGGGAAATCCTATCTGCTGTGTTTCCTTCCTGGGATGTGGTCAATAGCAAATGAGATCACACGCATGAAAATATATAATGCTAAACAAATGCAGAATATTATTAAAATATGTTACTTATTTTGAATTAAATAATACTTTTAAATAATGATTGTTATAGCTATGATGCTTGTGTTATTAGCAAATAATTGAATATACATTGTCTTGCAAAGTAAAGACATTGCCCCCCCCCCAAAAAAAGTCAAAAATCGCTTTCTTCCACTTTAATTTCCACTTTGATTATACTTAGGAATGGCTACCTAGGGTTCCTAAGGAGGCTGGACCCTGCTAGTCGCCTAGACTTGGCAATGACCCCAGTGCCCCAAGAGAGTCCCCATCCTTCAGGAATAGTATTTCTCTGAATACTGACAACTGTGATCTTTGGGGACCAAATACAAGACATCCTTTGGGCATTTGCATGCTACCAAGAAGCACCCCATTATGACAGAGCTTGGCCTTTCCACCAGTCAGGCTAAATGGGGAGATTGGAGCATATTAAATTTATTTAGAGAAAGGAAACAAATGTAATATTACTCACGTCCTGTGTTTTGAAGAAAAATCATACTGCTACCCACTTTATGGCTGTGCCTGAAAGCAGGGCTGACTTCCAGTCCACATTTTTTATAGGGGCCGTAATGAGGTGGCTTTTGGATTCATCCTTTGTCACAGCCCCATCTCCATATAACTGTGAGGACTGAGTTGAAGACAAATCTAATTAACACTTACTAGGCTGTATTCAAAAACCAGTGTTTTTCTCCAACCCTGAAACAATTTTCTTAAATCAAATGAGTGTACCTAGGGAACTGACTTAAGCTAATTTGGTTGCTCATGAGTTTTAGATTATTCTGGCAGGTATCAGTCATTTCGAGTAACTATAAATGAATGAAAATTATAATTATTCTTCCCCACAATCTCATTACCGAGGGATATTTTTCATTGAAAGCATATTTCAAACCAAATAAGCCATGTGTTCAAATATCTATTATAAGCAGGCCCCAAAACAACTAGATAACCTGAGACAATAAGTACAACAAATTCCCAAGCAACATCAGATCTAAAAGAGTTACTCAAGCATATATCAGTGCTCTTGTGAAGAATTCATCTGAACTTGCAGTCAGAAGTCAGGCTACTGGATCCTCGATGTTAAGCAAAGCCTGGAGAGCTAGGGGGTCCAAGAAAACCACTGTGAAGGGGGTAGACAGCTGGGCTCTCTCTAGACTCTTATTCCTTATGGTTCATACAAGGGCAGTAGGTGGTGCCTGTACAATATTTCCAGCTAATCCACATAACTTGATCATCACTCACTTCACTAAAGAAAAATTATTGTAGCACCCCTTGCGCTAACTAGCAAACTTTCTTGCACTCACTGGAGATAAAGTTATAATTGTATTGCTGGTTATATTCTTTCAAGTACTAGCTTTATATTCACAGAGTGTGAATTTCTTAGCCCAGTATTTTGAAAATTAACTATCCACTGCTAACGTAAAATACACACACACACACACACACACACACACACACACACACCACATACACACATATCCTTCTGTTTGTGCTAGAGAATTATAATTTACAGAGAATATAACAGTATTGTTTTCCCTTCAGAGTTCTCCCCCTGAATCGTTGAGAGGTTTGAACTCTTTCTTCTTCTAGTCATGGGCTTAATATTGGAGTTCAGTGTTTCCCTTCATTGTCTTTCTTCTAGGACCCCCATAAATATAAGCCTCTGGTAAGCCCACAGAGCTGGCCCGAGATAACCACAATATATGAGATCATTGTGAGCATGCAGCTTGTACATGCCCTGCTGCTGGCTCTTCCAGCCAGTCAACACACTAGAGCCATTCTTAAAAATAAGTGCAAACCCAGTAGTGTTGTTTCCAAACCTTCAGGAGCCTCCCAATTTCTTCCCAATGTCCAAAAGATATTTCCTCCCAAGTATCTATTTGTCTCATTTGAAACACAGTGTATCTTTTCACTGAACTGGGGATAGGATATCTGAAAAAAATTTCCACCTGGTGCCAAACAGCCTGGTACCTAAAATTTATTAATTTTTTCTTTCTTCTAGGAACAGAGGATATTAATTAATTGTGGGTTCTTATAACAAAGGTGGTT
The DNA here is from genome assembly GCF_023721935.1 of Panthera uncia. Taxonomy (NCBI): domain Eukaryota; kingdom Metazoa; phylum Chordata; class Mammalia; order Carnivora; family Felidae; genus Panthera; species Panthera uncia. The sequence goes on from NC_064816.1 coordinate 129,672,854, forward strand.
ACATAGCTATCTTGAGAGACAATGAATAATAGTGTGTAAATCCCCTTCTTGAACTTTTCTTCCTTTAAGAATCCTATCTTCTCAGTCTCTGTTTTGAGTAGTATGTCTCCTTCAACTAATGTTTCTCAAACTGTAAATGCTGACCTATTATAGAATTGCAAAATTGATTTAGTGGGTAATAGCTTTCATTTTTTAATGAGAATAGAATAAAATAGGATGGGATGGGATGGGATAGGTGAGGATAGGGTAGGATAGAAATATTAAAGTAGATCACAGCAAAGGTAATAGGATGAATTTAATGAGACTTGTTTCACTTTTATGAGTGTGTGTGTAGTGAATTGCAATACAGAGCCCATTTCTTACTGAGGATAATACCACAAAAAGTTTTAGGCCACTACCATAATTTATGTGGAGATAAATTTTCTTCGGATCTCAAAAAAGTAAAAGAAAATTCTAATGGGAATCACCATGTGTCAATCAAGATTAGCTAAGGGAGGAGGCTGGGAGTAAACTCTATCATGATCCCAAAATATCTGCATGGGGAAACATTATTTTGAAAGTATCAGAATAACCCCGGCATGAGGCCCAGGCTATTTTCTGGAAAAGTAGAGTCTTTGCATTTTCCTAAAAGCAGACCCTGAGACAAGGATTCACATACAAACCATTTATTTGAAAAGAGCAGGAGACATCAGCTGGAAGCTAGGAAAGTGATACAGGGAAGGAAAGACAGCTATAAAAGTCAGCTACTATGCTTAGCTTGTGTGTACAGAAAACTTGGATCAACACTGCACAACACATGCCTTGGAATTATCCCGCGCTAGGGGGAAGAGAAAAGGCATTTATATCCAGTTCCCAGGTTGATTACAGCCTGATGCCACGGCTTAGGGTAGAGGTGCTAGTGTTAATTCCCCGGAACTTCTAGCCTGCCCTGCTGCTGGGCAGAGTAAGGCAAAGAAGTTTCCCTGCTCTACCTTCCAAAAAAGCACTTGGACCCTGAGATGCAGATAGTGAAAGGTCCAAGGGATCCTCTCCATCCTTGTCTACTACACTCAACTGGGGACAGTGAGCAGACCACTCTGTTGTAACTGAGGGTGGAAAGAATATAAGTTATGTCAAGTATTGTTTTGGCTCTCATGGTTGGTAGCAAATAAAGGCTAAGTAAAATCTTTATGGTAATCCTAAAATTTCTACCACTTTTGTGATGAGAACAAAGCCTGCAGAGGAAAGCCCTAATTTTAGAAGATTTTAAGCCACTTATGCCAGTTTCCCTGGCTCTGAACCATTAGGCACATACTCCAACTTTGCCTGCTGCAAATCTGTCCCACCAAAAATGAGAATGCAGTCTGAAATTCTGGGCATGAACCCCTGCATGGTTTCTTTTTAAAAAAAATTTTTTTTAATGTTTATTTATTTTTGAGACAGAGAGAGACAGAGCATGAATGGGGGAGGGGCAGAGAGAGAGGGAGACACAGAATCGGAAGCAGGCTCCAGGCTCTGAGCTGTCAGCCCAGAGCCTGACGCAGGGCTCGAACTCATGGACCGTGAGATCGTGACCTGAGCTGAAGTCGGACGCTCAACCGACTGAGCTACCCAGGCGCCCCCCCTGCATGGTTTCTGAAGTAGCCCACTCTTCTGGCCTCAGTGTCCCCAGCCACCGGAAGGGTTTGTAGTAGGCAACTGCAGTCCTCAGACTCAGCCCTTCCCTTTCACTTTCACCCTAGGCCTGGTTCCCTAGTTGTAAAAGTTCTCTCTGGGCCCCCAGCACCATGAGTGGGAGGGCGATTTGCTAAAATTCCATGGCCACTTGGATTCATTGAGCTGAAATGGACAGATCCCAGGCATCTCCATATCCTGTGCTGGGAAATGCTCCACCTGAGAAAGGTATTACTCATAGGTATGAGTGAGTCCAGAGGGCACTACTGAAGGATATTAATTCCATACTTTCTCATCAATTTTACAACTGCAGATTCACAAGGGGGTTCTTGGCCTTGCCAAGAAACCTGGCCATTGTCTGGCCAGGAAAATGAACGAAATAACCAAAATGAATTTAAAGCTGTAGCGAAATAGACCTTGAAGACTCAACCAAAACATCTACTAGATCCAAGGAAAAAGAGAAAGGGTTTATGTAACTGTATTTCTCAACCACAACCAGCTGAAGAAACATCAGACCTTTACCCTACTCACTTCCATGGTTCCATTTCACTGAATCTGGCAGCGTTCTAGAGACCCTTCTCAATCAGGTGGTATGATCTGGAATTTGACTTTCCATATCGTGTCCAATAGATTTGTCTCAGACCCTGAACACCCACCCAGAGCTCAGACTATAACTTCTCCTACTTTGTTGTATTAACCAAGGAATTATCTCTAAGTTTCCATCTTGGATTTCCTGGAGATAATTCTGACTTCTCCCAGGACTGAAGCCTGTTTTGGCCCAGATCACTTGGCTGTGATATTCTACTCTGCAACCCTGCTTGGTTCTTCCAAGCCTTCTCTTCTCCCCTCAAGGGGACTAAACCCAATTCTCCATGTCTCTGCCACTGGCCTCTTCAAACTAAACAGGCTCTCTTAGAAGCAGGTACAACTTATTATCTGACTTCAAACCCACCCAGTTCCTGGCATCAATACCAGCCATGTTGGGAAACAGACTTTGGCCACTATGACTGAGACTGGTTAATTATGCACAAAACTTGTTTTTACCTTTTTTTCTGGGCATACAGCTAAACTACATTTCCCAGCCCTTCTTGAATGGCCATGTGACTCAGATCTGGCACTGGATTTGGGGCAGAAATTATGTGCTCTGCCTGAGCCATAAAACCCTCCCACATGTCCCTCCATCTGTTGGCTGGATGTCTAGATCGAAGGCATCTATGAAAAACATGTGTTGAAATGGCAGAACATCTCTTCTCTTAGGTCCTCCAAAGACTATGTAGAGGAAAATGCCATCTTCCACCCCACCTTACTCTCCAGCACTAATGGGTTCTTACATGAGTACAAACTGAACTACTGAGATTTCAGGGTTTATCTGTTACAGAAGTTGCACTCATATTAAACCAATGAAGACACCTATGTCAAAGGCTTGGCCCATAGCCAAGCTGGTTACCCCAGCTGTCTGTAGCTGGCGCCCCTTTCCCTCACAGTTGTGGAGGTCTTGGCTTTCTTTACTTCCCAAAGAGGCAGTGTTAGACATACAATATGTGTGGATGGGTGGTCAAGGAGATGTTTTCTCAAGGGAAAAACTGCTTTTCCATATTTTGTAATCAGAATTTTCCATGGTCATTCAGTGAGTCAGAGGCAAAGTGAGGATTCACGTTCTCCCTCTTCTGGGGTAACTCTCCTCCTGCAGAATGGGGTTTAGGTTCTGTGCTTAGGAATGTGGAGAATCAATCATGAGAAGAGTCATGAAATCAGGATCCTACCTTGTGACATAGACCAATGTAATTTAAGTCAGCCAGTCTCAGACAAGTAAGGAAGTTTAAAGTCAGCTGGATAATTCCTTTTTGGTTTAAATATAGTACTGTTCACTCCCTCTCCCAAATGATTCTATTCCATTACTATTTTCAAGTCATTAAAAATGCACATTCCCATTGTTTAATCTGTAAACTACACTGTCCAATTCATTTGTACAAAGAAGCAAATTGAAAACCACACTTAGCTAAGCACTGGAATGCATAGCAAATTAGTTTAAGAACTGAGAAGAAAACATGTCTAACAGGGGATCTTGAGGCTCCCGACCCTGTGCCTGTCACCATGACCAGCTTGCTCCCTCCAGGAAAGAGTTCATGTAACTCCAAAAGAAGTTTCGTGTATCCTCAGGGAATTTAGGAACACTTCATCAGCCCTACCCCGAGGAGAAAGATTCCTCAGAGCAGTGCAAAAGGCAGAGGGCAAAGAAAGGGGGAGGAGGCACATGACATGTAGCAGGCCTCGTCTACAAAGAAACGGCTGGGCCTTGCCGAGCCTATATTTAGTTCGTTCAGTGACATCTTTGCACCTCATCGCCATCTCTCACGCTAGCAAAGGCCTGTGAGACCAAACGTTTTTCTCATTGTAGCAACGTTCTGACTCATGAGTTTAAAAAAATATGAGAACAATAAGACCCAAGGGGACAAGAGAGTTCCAAAAAATAATAATAATAAAGGAAACAGTTGAGCATTCTTGTAGGCTGAATAAAAAATGATGGTCCTGGAAAACTTTTCAAGCAGACTCCAAAAAGTTTTTTTTTTTTTTTTTGGTTAGAGCACAAATCCAAATTGCACCAAATACTAGTTTATAATTTCCAATGAGTTCAGAAAAACACTAGCCTCTTTTTATAATGAGTGTTTGCAAAACGAAAAACTGTTAGCACTGACTATAGACCAGCATTGCAGGGCTGACTCCAAATGCAGAAGTACCATATTTAGGCCAAGTAGTGGCCTGTTTTGGTTTGGTCTTGACCCCTAAAAGAGGTTAGAGACAAACTGAATATTTTCAATCAATCCTCCTTTAAATCTGTGAATAACTTACTGCAAAATTTTTCTGGACCAGATAGTAAATATTTTTTAGCTTTGCAGGACATATGGTCTTTGTCACAACTAGTCAACTTTGTCATTTCATAATTTGACTGTGTTCCAATAAAACTTTATTTCATTAGACCAAAATAGGAGCCGGCCTGAATTTGTCCTGTGGCCATAGTTTGCTGATCCCTGACTTAGTGGTCAGACACACTGTTAATGAGGCCAGGCACTCAAACACTGCCCAGGGCTTCACTCTGTTCTATGGCCAGAGATGTGCCTCCACCCCCACTCCAGCAGGCTGTTTCAAAAACCCTCTTCTGGCCAAGGAAGACCAAGCAAAAGAGGGTGAATTTATCCCTATATTTCTATCAGCACCACAGGATTATCAACTCAAACTCCAACTTTATAGGAAACAGAAAGTTATGCAAAAATTGAAAATGAGTATATATTTTCTTAGGTCTGAACCTGACAGGAGAATGAAGTTTCTGAAAACTCCTGCATCCACCAGGAATCAAACTCTTAGCCAACTTATCTGAGGTTGGGCTTTTATAAGACCTGGTTTTTGGAGTATAGACTAACAGTGTTCAGGGATCACCATACAAAATTTGATTTCTAGGAGGTGCTCACACCCAGAGCTGTGTAAGTGGTGTTTGTGGAACTAGAGGCCTGGCAGACTCCACTGGTTCTTGCCCAAGCACCAATATTAATGGATGTCCACCCAAAGTGTGAACACTCCTGCTCTCATAGTATCTGTTGAGGTTCTCTAGAAAAATAACAAAAGGAATTACCTCCTTGATAATCATATTCAGCCTTATAAATAACTCATTTAGGCATGTATAATTAATACATTTGTCCCAAGGAAATCATAAAGTCTTACCATCCCAAGTTAAATCTCAAATTCTACATCCTGGTTCTATCTCTTTTCATAGGGCAGAAAGCATGGACTTGGATGAGAAATGAGGAGTCTTTTTTTTTTTTTTTTTTTAAGTCAAGGATAAGTTTTATAAGACAGAAATTTTAGAAGAGACTAGGGCCTCATTTTGATCCAGCCCAATTGTGAAGGGCATGTCCAGAGCTGGGCACACTCAGCCTCGAGTACAAGCAGGGCATGGCATCAGGGGAAGATGTCAAGAGGCAATAAACAGGCCAGTGACACTTGTCTTGACCACACATGTGTAAGCCTGTCTGGTTCACCTACCAACAGGAGCCAACAGAAGAAAGCAACAGCATGTGGCTATGTCCATGGCAACCACCTGAGAAACTTTCTCATTGCTCCATCTTAGCTCTCAGTTCAGCTTCCCCAGCTTTGCCCATCTTCTGAGACCACCTTCATGAAAGGTAGAATTGAGTAGTTATTAGAAAACTGGACTTTACAGCAGTGGTTCTAAACCCTGGGTGCACACATTAAAGCCACCTGGGGAGTTTATTAAAATCCCAGTGTGGAGACCACACCCCAAACCAATTTAAATGAGAATTTAATGGTGTAAAGCCAGGTATCCATCTGTTTTGAAGCTCCCTGGCAACTGGTTTAAAATCTGATGGCCTGAGTTCAAAGTCCAGGAAAACCAACTACCCATTCTAAGTCTCAGTTTTCTCATCTGTAAAATGGTAATAATCAGAGTGTCTGATTTATAAGGTTATAAGGATTAAATGGGCTGATTCATGTCAAAATCTCAGCACAGCTCTGAAACCTTAGCTCTTAGTACCAAGTTTCCTCTTCTTGGCTCCCCAGTTTTGAACTTTAATGCCTTCCAAATATTTAGTTTTTCCTCATCATCTATAGTTTTAGATATGGCTCTAACCCCAGGCTATGTAGTTGGCACCTAGGCCAGGCTCACCTGTACCAACACCAAGGGCCATTGGACAGGCATTGGAGGTCCAACACTGAAGAATACATTGACAGAGGGCAGTTACAAGCAGAGTAGCTAACTGTTCTAGTTTGCTCAGGACAGAGGAGTTTTCCAGGATCAGGAATTTCAGTGCTAAAACCAGGACTGTCCTGGGCAATTTGGGACAGGTTGGTCACCCAGGAAATCAATGCAGACAGGAGTCATCTTGAAGGAAGCCAATTAGTAGGAAGTCAGAGTCTCAAGGTTAGGCTCTACTCCTAACAAGGACGAAGTTTGAGAAGAGAAGGAACTATATAAGAAAGCAAGACAGGACTCCAGTCCTAGTGACATCATCAGGCCAGTACAGGGATGCAAGGACCCCATTCACAAAACTGGAATGCACAAAGGCAACAATACTATGAGGCCAAGGCCCAACTAGACCTCATAAGTACCATGAGTGTTGAGCTAAAAGTGCTTAAATTCCTAAGACTTAAACAAGGTTGCACTACACGTGGAGATTTCATGCCCAAGGAAAAGAAAGAACGTAGATGCTGGCTGAAGCACCCTACCCTAAACCATCTAGGCTTGATCTCTTCTTTTTTTTTTTTTTCTTTTTAACATATTTTTAATTCTGGTAAAATACACATCATATAAAATTTACCTTCTTCACCAGTTCTAAGTGTACAGCTAAGTAAAGTATATTCACATTGTTGTGCAACCAATCTCCAGAACGTTTTGATCTTGTAAAACTAAACTCTAGAAGGACAGATATGTTTTCACTCACATGTGGATCTTGAGAAACTGAACAGAAAACCAGGGGGGAAGGGAAGGGGAAAAAATAGATACAAACAGAGAGGGAGGGAGGCAAACCACAAGAGACTCTTAAATACAGAGAACAAATTAAGGGTAGGTAGGGGTATGGGGGAGAAGGAAACTGGCTGATAGGCATTGAGGAGGGCACTTGTTGGGATGAGCACTGGGTGTTGTATGTAAGCCAATTTGACAATAAATTATATACATTAAAAAAAACCTGAAACTCTATATACCCACCAAATAATAACTACTCTTTTCCCCTTCCCTCACCCCTGGCAACCACCATTCTACTTTCTGCTTCTATGAGTCTGATTACTCTAGATATCTCGTATAAGTGGAATAATACAGTGTCTTTTTGTGACTGGCTTATTTCACTTATATAATGTCCTCAAGGTTCATCCATGTTGCAGCATGTGTCAGAATTTCCTTCCTTTTCAAGGCTGAATAATAGTCTATTGTTTGTATATAGCACATGTTGTTTATCCATTTACGCATCAATGGGCATTTGGCTTACTTCTACATTTTCGCTATTGTGAATAATGCTGCTGTGAACATGAGTGTATAAATATCTCTTCAAAATCTGCTTTTAACTCTACTGGATAAACATTCAGAAGTGGAATTGTCTTGACTTCTTTTTAAGCTATCGTCCTGACCTCCTTACAGTGGGCACAGAGATTTTGTGGCTTTTCTCAGGGTGGTGAGAGCTTGCTACCTTTCCCACAGAAGAGCTCACCCCGTTACCACTACCGTGGCTGTTGTCTGTATCTTTTGTATTTTCAAACTCTTAGGCCTAGAATATTTATTTTCTGTGTGTGATCATCTAGCCATTTAATTACTGAAGAAATATTTACCTGAGGCTAAGAGATGAAGACTGAGAAGATGATGGCCTGGTAAAAAGTAGAAGAGCCTTCAGAATCAAGCAAATGGCATATGTAAAGACTTTACACTTCATTCATCTTCTCTTGCCTTAACTGATTTTTTACTACACACTCTTCTATGTTAGGCCACATGTCCCTTGGCTTCAAATAGTCAGTGTCCTCACCTGGTACCTTCCTGATCCTCTGACCAAAAAAGGTCTCTCCTTGACCATCCTCTGACCCGGACAGCCTCACCACCACCAGCAGCAGCCACCTCCCACCTTCAGCAGCCTCACACTTGCTTATTTCTGACAAACTCACAATGACTGCTCTGAATGCACTGACTCCTAGAAACAATGATTCTTCCCCTCTGCTCTCAAGTGGACTGGGATAAATTCTTTATCCTGCCCAAGTCTTTTGAGGTAGATAAGAACAACCACCAGGGCAAAGGTCTCCTTGGAAACTTCTGTCTCATAGGGAGAAATGTTCCATTATCATTTTCTCTCTTTTTTATCCCCCCAAAATTTTCCCTTTGAAAAATCAGATTGGCAGCCTGTACAACAGTCACTTTGCAATATTAAACATTAGTAAAAATTTCTATGATTACCATAAGTTGTGTTTTTCCGTAGAGGAAACTTTGTAGAAGAATAAGGCATTATCTGATATGTTGCCATTCACATTTATAGGGCAGCATCTTGGCCAAGAATCATATCCCCCAGTCTGCTCCTCTTAAAAATTAAGAAAACTTACAGAAAATTTGTTTATTGAATTTATTATTCCAGTGTTTGCAGATATTAATAAATGAATAATTTCTTTTGTTCTATTGTGCCAAAATCTTTTTCAAACAAAATGAAATAAAAAAAGATATATGCTTGTTTATAGTCCTTTAAAGCTAAAAAATGAATAGCTTGAAATTGACTTGCAACCTCATGTATGAAACTTCAGCTTCAAAAAGGCAGATTTAAAAAAAAGCGGCTGTTAGAGTTTAAAAGATGTTTTGTGAATCCTAGTGCATACACTGCCATCTACTGGACATTCATGGTATAAAATTAGCTGAGCTTCTCTAGAACCATGTGCATTTAATAACTGAAGCAGGATCTGTAGGGAAAAAGTAAATTACAAATGTTATTTTTTTTTAAGATTACTTATTTTGAGAGAGAGAGAGAGAGAGAGAGAGAATGAGCAGGGGAGGGTCAGAGAGAGAGAGGGAGACAGAGAATCCCAAGCAGGCTCTATGTTATCAGCACAAAGCCTGACGTGGGCCTCAAACCCATAAACCATGAAATCATGACCTGAGAGCAAATCAAGAGTGAGATGCTCAACTGACTGAGCCACCCAGGTGCCCTTACAAATGTTAATTTTTTTTTTTTTTAATTTTTTTTTTTTTTCAACATTTATTTATTTTTGGGACAGAGAGAGACAGAGCATGAACGGGGGAGGGGCAGAGAGAGAGGGAGACACAGAATCGGAAACAGGCTCCAGGCTCTGAGCCATCAGCCCAGAGCCTGACGCGGGGCTCGAACTCACGGAGTGCGAGATCGTGACCTGGCTGAAGTCGGACGCCCAACCGACTGCGCCACCCAGGCGCCCCCAAATGTTAATTTTTATAATCAAAGTAAGTATCTGGATGGCTGCATGGAATAAATAAGTATAATATGCAGTCACAGCAATATTCTGTGTGGAAATACTCATTATTAAGGAGTTTTCATTTCTACTGACATTGTAATGTTTGCTTGCCACTCTGGTGAACACAGAATCACTGCATTCATGCTAATAAAATGATTTTCAAATTGTGGTTCCTTGATATGGTCACAGAGCAGAGATAACTCATTATGCTTCATGTGGTAGAGTAAACATAGATATGTGGAAAGTCCCTTGTTCTAAAATGACTGCAGAATAGGACATTCTGTCTAATCACACATTCTGAAAATATACGTTGCAAGTGTGTGTACAATTAAAGACGGAGACCAATTTTTAAGGAACTGAACTAGATCACCTTCACAATGCTGACTTTTTCATAAACTTCAATCTTCATTTCAGAAAGCAGTTCAGAGTTTTGTAGTGCCTTGTAGTCATTATTGAAAAAATTAATTATTTTTGTATAATACTGTAAAAAATATACTTCGCTGAGCTTTGACCTGTTACTTTGGACAGATAAGTGCTATCCTATCCTTTGATTGGATGGCCAAAAAAATACGCGGGTTTTGCATTTTAAAACATACAAAGTAACTAGTTTCAAATATTTGACATACATATGGAAAGTGCAAAGATTTTTTGGATGGTAAGCTTATTATAAGGTAAAAATGTGGGCCAGGGAAAGCTTAGATGTAAAGAAGACAAATTTCATCATAGATATTACAAGCAAACTTTATATAAGTCACATGTCATTTTTCTACTAATTTTAGTCCACACTTCCCACACATATGTACCTTGTTAGAGAGGTTCTTTAAACAACACTATAATAAATTGCTCCCAATCACTATAAATCTGAAAAGAAATATGTGTGTCTGTGTGTGACTGTACATGTGTATGAGGGTGGGAATACATACGTGTAATGTATGTGTGTGTGTGTGCGTGTGTGCTGTTGTTGTTGTTATTGTTGGAGGAGTTGTTTATCTGGCAATAGGGGTTAAATTAAAGTGCCTTCTATGATGCCAATAACAGGAATCACAGTTGACCCATGCATAATGCGGGCAGCTAGGGGCACCCACCCCCTGCACAGTTGAGAATCCACACATAAATTCTAATTCCCCCAAACTTAACTATCAATAGCTTACTGTTGACCAGAAACGTCATAAACAGTCAATTCACACCTAGTTTGTATATGAATTATACACTATATTGTAATAATAAAGTAAGCTAGAGAAAAGAAAATGTTATTAAGAAAATCATAAGAGAAAGCACATTTACAGTATGACACCATATTTATCAAAAACAATCCACATATAAGTAGGTACACACAGTTCAAACCTGTGTTGCTCAAAAGTCAACTGCATATACTTATGAAATGGTTAGAAGAGTGGGTTTAATTTTAAACGCAAGAGCACAAAAGAAAGTTCAATAACTTGCAATGAATAAAAATGGGATGAAATTTCTATTCAAAATCCTTGAGTGTTTGCAGGGTAGATTTTAAGAAAATCTAGATTTTTTTTTAAGGTAAAATTTAAGTTACATGAAATTTTAAAAAATTATTTAAGTATTCATCTATTTTTAGTTAGAGGTATAATAAGTAGAAAATAACAAATAGAATAATAAAAAATAATATATTTTGATATCTCATGACACTACTAGCTTTTTTTTAAAACCTGAATTCTCAAATGCAGATAATTAGCTTAGAAAAATAACTGTAGGAATTGGGCTTTGAAATTTACCCTTACTAAGCATTACAAAGTGGTTCTCAATGTTTTTGCAAATCCTTCTTCGTGAACCAGAAAAATTATCTTTGTTTTACCTAAATGCAATTAAACCAGAGCTACATAGCTAATACCATGAGAGAAAACGCAATTATGGAATAAATCCTAAAGCACTTGTATGGTGAATTCTCATGAATGTGGAATAATAAGAGTAACACAGAGCCAATCAGCATAGAAAGCAAATTAAGTAACTAGTGAATATAACCCCAAATTGATCAAGAAATCCCCATGTTTCCAATCTGTATTGTTCAATATGGTAGCCACTGGCCACATGTGGTTATTTAAATTTAAATCAGCATTACATAAATAAAATTAAAATTGAGTTCCTTAGTCCTACTAGCTACATTTCAAGTGCCACAGTACTGGACTGTGCAGGTATGGAACATTTCCACCATCTCAGGAACTCTATTATACAGTGCTACTATAAATCATTAAAATCTTATTTTAGCTCTTTTTTATAACTTATAAGTTTTTTAAGCAAAAGAGTAACTATACCCGTCCAATTAACAACTGCTTTATTTGCTAGTTTACTGAGTGAACATATTCCAAGCTTCAAAATAGAGTTGGCATACATATCCATTGCTTTAAAAAGATATCTCATAAGGTGCTGGAGTTAGAAAGGAGCTAGAGAGAAATAAGATATTCTATCACTCTCATTTTACCAATAAGGGCACTCAGACAGACTCATAGAGGAAATTACTTGCACGAGGTCACAGGAGCTAGTGCATAACTAGGTCAACAGGTCAACTGCATAACTAGAACTCAGCTTCATGACTTCAAGTCCTCTTTTACAATTGAGTAAGGTCTTTTTACAAAAGAGTAAGGTCTATCTAATCTGCAACTGTACTGTAACCTGAATAAATCTTACAAGGCATATAAAGAAACTAAATGGAATTTTAAAATGGAGGTTCTCTCAATATACTTGTGAAATATTTAGCAGTACTCAAAATGAACACTGGGTGTCAGATCATCAGATTTGAAAAGTTAAACCTGATGAACAGAATTTTTATGTATTTGATCAAAAATTAACCATCTTCCAAAAATCATTGCAAAATTCTATACCATGGTAAAATAACTTTGTTTGATTTGGTGGTCCCTGCAGATCGGAGCATTATCCTCAGTCAGTCCCTACTTCTGATCTTTGTTCTCAGAAGAGAATAATATTTACCTTTCTTAAGTCTAAAATGATTTTTGTTAATTATTTGGGGGCATTTTTAATTGCTCTTCAATGCATCTGAGAAGAAAACAGAATATTCAAAGCTTAATTATAAGGAGACTTAAAGTGGCATTACACTTCATCTTATGATATGCCATTTTCAGCTACTGCAGGGAATAGGCCATACAGCCCAAAAGAATAACTGGACAAAACTGGCCCTTGAGGAGTTATCCTTTTAATGCCACTCACATTTTTTTAGGAGCCCATCCAGTGATCTGTTGATCATTTAAACCTACTTTTCCATAGCTTCTGCCCCCCACGCATTACAACATTCCACCAAATCTTATTCCCTCAGGGTATCAAGTCTAACAAAGAAAAAAAAATGGTAATATGCTAATGGGGTGCCCTTACAACATGTTAACTTATGACTACACATAGGGCTGGGCATGTATCACAAAAGAAAACTCACAATTCCATTAAGAAACAAAGTGAGGAAACTCACTATTTCCTATGTTCATTTATTTCTTCTTGTGTTTATAGGAATCACATTTCCAATGTTCTCAAACTGATCCCTTTGGCACTGAATTTTAAAAAACAATCTCATAAAACTGAGGGAAACCCTGCTGTTTTATGTCTGTATTTCTAGATCTAGGAAAAGGAAAATAATTGTTAAAAGAACACAGTCATAGCATAGGCAGAAAGGATTATTTTCCAGAGGTTTTTAAAGCCCATGGACTTATAGGGTGCCACAGAGGAGCCTTAGAACCTCTTACTGGGGAAGGACATGCTCTGGCAAGGGAAGAAGCTAGGTGGATGTGGCTTAGGGCTCTGCTCCCTTAGTTCCACTCTTCTTTCATATGTTTTATATACTGGCATTCATTTTAAAAAAATTAATGGTTCTACTGGTAAATGTTTAATAATCAGTTCTCCAGAGAGTGCAAAAAGCCCTGACTTGTAGTGTTTGCCACTTGCCATAGTGTAACTACTCCCACTATGGCCAGTTTCAAACCGCCAGCATGAAGTCTCTGAATACCAAAAGTTGGGAAGAGAGGCACCTGGGTGGCTCAGTCGGTTAAGCATCCAACTCTTGGTTTCAGCTCAGGTCATGATTTCATGGTTTCATGAGTTTGAGCCCCACGTTGGGTTGTGTGCTGGTAGCGTGGAGCCTGCTTGGGATTCTCTCTCTCCCTCTCTCTCTGCCCCTCCCACACTCATGCTGTCTCTGTCTCTCTTAAAATAAATAAATAAACTTTAAAAAATTGAAAAAACCAGTTGGGAAGAGATGCACATAGTCAACCCTCACAAGCTGGTATGAGTCGATTCCAGCACACTTCTGCACAGCTCATTTTAGTGGCTAGACCAAAACTAGAACTCAGATCCACTATATCAAAATGCAATCCCACCACACATTGCAAACTATCAACAATCTTGGGGTAATTACCCAAACAAGTGTTTAAATCTCATATGCAAAAACCTGAGTTTGGACCTTCTTCATCATGATGATTCAAACATTTCATAACAAATGAACGTTCCAATTAGACACGGATAGAATCACATGTTCAGGATTTCCAGCTTCAGTAGGAGCTTAGAGGTTCTTAGTCCAACCATGCTTCCTATGCCTAAATCTCTACTGTAATTGATCTTTCAGCCTATGACTACATGCCCCCAATAACAGAAATTTACTACCTCTCAGATCACCCATTACATCTTTAGTTATGAAACACCCTTTCTTAAAGTAAACCGACTATCACCTTGACACTGTATCCATTGCTCATCATCAACCAGATGAAGCAAAGCAGAATAAGTCAAACAAAACTCACATGAACAGCCTCTTGGCTGGGACATTAACATTTCGATGAGTCTTCTCTTTCCAGTGCAAGCACTCTTAGTTTCCTTGACTATTCTCGTGACATGATTTCAATCAAGCCCTATCACCACCCTAGTCACTCTCTTCTGAGCTTGCTTCAACTTGCTTCTCTATTTCTCCAGGCTTGTGATGACTGTCATAGGCATCATGTGACCAATTCAGAGTAAATAAATAAGGGACAACCCTTTCTATTTACTAACTTTCTACATGGCTGCCACACTGTAAACCTGTTAACACAAAAGACTTTCTCACACATGCCATTGTTAACACATGCCTGCCTGAAACAGTCCCCTTTGAATCAAAGGGGATTCTTGAATCCAAGCATAGATTTTCATATATATCATCATCTCTTGTAATCTTGTGAGATTATCCCTTTCTTTCAGTATCTTTCTGGGTCTTGATTTCTCTCATCCAATGTATCCCTATTTATTTTCCTGAGATCCAGGCAAAAGATAAAATCATGTGGCACAACCTAAAACTTTTCTTCCAGGTGATATCAATCCATTTATCAACATCATTTGGGTATCATTATTCCAATTCCCCTTTGGAAAGTTAAAACTTACAATTCAATTTAGTCCTCACTGTGGACTCCTAAATGGTCTCCAGGTGATCATTATTACTAGAGTATCAGAGATCCCGAACAACCCACAAAGAGATTTGACCTTAAAGCATGTTCCCTCGTATCAGTGGGACCCTCTTCCTGCAATTCTAGCATCAGAAATAGAAAGGACTATAAGCGTGGACAGGTTTCCTGCTGCCTGGTCTTTGTCTAAGGTTGTGGATGTTTGTGTTTGTGAACTGTTCTTTCTGGTACTTGAGCTCTGTGATTATAAGAGAATTCTAGACAACAGCCCCAAATAATGAAATCATGTATTCATAATGCAAGGCAGTGTCTGTCACACCATTATCATTCTAATATGGTTCATGCACCACAACTTTTTACTGGAATACTTAAAAGACTCTTCTTTGAGATCAACACCAAAATAAAAGAGTAACTATTAAGTCAGCAATGTGCACTATCCCAGGGTAGTTGCAGCTGGACAGGATCTAGAACAAAGGCAATGGGTTGAAAACCCATTAGTATCAATAACATGCTATATAACAAATCTTGTCCAATGATAAGATAGCTATGGAAAGCTGTACAACTATCTATTTTCCAATAGTGGATTCAAAAGTCTGAGTGGATTTTCTACTATTATGAGGCACTGATTCTGGAGTGCAGCTATTCTTACTCCAATCCAGGAAACTCGTGGAAGCCCCTGAGTGCAGGGGTTCGGGTTAAACTCCAAGACTGGATTCAAGTACCTAGATCATCATGAGTCCTTCAGCTCCTAGTCACCCAATCAATACTAACTGTGGCATATGCTGAGAACTTGGGCACTCCTTGTGCGACACCTAATTGTTTTAGTGTCCCTGAAGGTAATAATACTTTGCCAATACTAAATGGGAAAAAAACAAAAACAAAAACAAAAAGCCCTCAAGCCCTGTGGCCTATCTAGCTCCTTTAAGGTGGAGGTGTGATGATGAACATAAAGGCAGAGTAGGCCTCAAATGGACACATTCCAAAGTTTACAGGAGGTGACCTTGTTCCTGGATAAAGAAAGGAAGTGAGAATGGCCCCTTGGGTGTCCAGTCTGGGAGATTTGGGGAAATTCAGTCTAGGAAATGCGGGTGGTCCCAAAGAAAGCCTTGTCAATGCCAGTGCCAATCAGGAAAGGTAGAGAGGAATGCATCTGAAATTCCCCTGGAAGTTGGAGCCATGTATTTTTGTTGAGTGTGTAATAAAGAAGAGATAAGAGAAAGATTTAGAAATGGGATGGAAGTATCATTTTATTCAGTATTCATAACTTTAATTTTACTAATCTTGTGAAATAATTATTTTTCAACCATTTTACTAATGACAAAACTAAGTCTCAGCTTAAGAGACTAGCCCAGGATCACAGTTAGCAAATAAAGGAGTCAGAATTCAAAAATCAGGTTTGTCTGACCCCCAAATCCATGCTTTCCCTCCATAAGAAAGAAGAGAGAAAAGAAAGAATAAGAATGAGCAGGAAACAACGTTGAGTTTCTAACACAGACCAAGTACTATGGTAGGCACTTTGTTTGTTTGTCTTATTTATTTATTCATTTATTTATTTATACATAAGTACTTATTTTTATTTTATGTAGTATTTAAAACAACAGATATGGTTGTTATTCTTGTTCTGCTTTATATCTGTAACTGTGATTTCCTGTATAAATTTCAAAGTCCCACAAGCACATTTAATCCCCACCTATCACTTTTCACCCACCCCAGACTCTTTCCTGATATGCTCAAGGTTTTGAGCCGGTATATAAAATATCCAAAGGCCCAGGCCTATGGCTGTCTCTGGAGCTACAACTCAAGAGACGTATTTAGGCTGAGGAATCTCATAACTGACATCAGAAGCATATTGCTCTGAAGTAAACCAGTGCAGGGGCGCTTGGCTGGCTCAGTCAGTAGAGCATGCAACGCTTAACCTTCTGGTTGTAAATTCGAGGCCCATATTGGGTGCAGAGATTACTTAAAAATAAAATCTTTAAAGTAGACCAGTGCGTGTGGTGCTGCCTCAAAAATGGGAGGCCACTGAATGAAGTGAGCAGTCTGAAAAGCTTCTCCTCCACCGCTAGAGGGCATTGTTCCTGTCTTGTCCAGGGTTGATTTCTGCCCACCAGCAAGCTCCACACAGCTGAGCTCCTCAAGAGGAGAAGGTGTCTGCTCTCCTCTCTCCTAGTGCAAAGTTCAGCCACTGGGACCCCAAGCCAAAGTAGGCCAGGCTCAAACTTGCAGCTCTTTCAAGTGGTTCATGTAGAAATCTCACCACAGCAAAAGCAAGCTTCCCTTCACTTTTCCCAAGCAGTAACTGTGATCAGCTCAGTGTTCCTCTTTCTACACTCATCATTATTCCATTTCAGGAGTTGTATCACCTATCTCCCTGTCCCTGGGTCTTGCTCAAGGCAACCCTGGCCCATTCTGATAGGTTTGCTGACTTGAATCACAGAAAGATTGGAATTAGAGGGTCAGTGAGTAGCCTTGGCCCCTTCTCTCCCAGAGGTCTTCTGGGCTGCTTATGCAAAATTGCAAAATTACCAATCTATTCCCAAATAGTTAATTATTCATCTCACAGGAGAAGAAAAGAAGTTTGCCTTCCATCTTGCCAGGCTCTCCCTACACACATGAAGAAACTAAAGCTCAGAAACGTTATAACAAAGAAGAAGAAAAAGGAGAAAACAAACTCCATTTCTTTCAGCTAGTTAAGTGAGACAGCGAAGATTCAAACCCATGTCTCACTCCATGATACCATATGACTCAAAGAAAATGACTTTGATTCAAATTATGGAACGTTCATTCTTGGGGCGCTCCCCCTGGAAACCCAGCCACCATGCTGTGAGAAGCCCATGCTGAATGGAGAAGCCACTGATAGGCACTGTAGTCCATAAAATCCCAGCTGAGCCCAGTCTCTGTCTCATCCCAATCCAAGTGCCTGCTTGGACCCTCCATAGAATTTCAGCCCAAACCATTCTAGTCACCCTTCTCTGTTTGAGTCTTCCCAGCTGAGGTCCCAGATATGAAAGAACAAAGAATCCATCCTGGTTGTGTCCTGGCTGAATTCCTGACCACAAAATCAGGAGCACAGTAAGAAGTTTGCTGTTTCACCTCCTGAGCTTAGTGTGACTTGTTATGTAGGAACAGATAACTAGAGAAATTCATTAGCAAGTATTTTGGTCATCCTAGACAAACAGCATCAAATGCTGGAAAGTGCATTCTGTCACATAAGTCATAAGTCATCAAAATGCAAGTCTTTCACATTATAATCTTTGGTTGAGGGACTCAATATACACATTACTAGGTTATTGCTAACTGAGGATTATTCATGTTGGGCCAGGAAAACCTTTACTAGCAACAGTGGAACATTTGGATGTGGAATTCACTGTTATGGAAAATGTAAAAAACATTCCTTAGTGAAAAACACTGATCATCTGGAAAAAGCTTTTATCAGTATTTTACTGATGCTTTTCAATTTCTTATGAGGCAAAAACAGTTTTCTCCTAGGTCTAGGTTACATTCAGAACTTTTAATAAATAGTCCCCTAGTTCCTATTATGTAGATAACAGTGCACAAGAGATGAGAGAAATTGTCCAAACCCTGGAAAAGATTAGATAAATATATGAAGTATAAGAAAAAGATCCATAAATATGAGGCTTTCATATTTCTTGTTTCTTTAACATATACGGAATGTCATATACGTGACATATGTGTTGTGTGTGTGTCTGTGTGTATTTATGACCATGAAACGACAAAGTAAACAAAATGAACTTCTATTAAATCTCTTGGTTGTGTGGAAATAAAACATAAGGGTAAAATTTTTGATAGCCCTATATTCATCATTTTTCTAGCATAGTAGCAAGCAGGTACAGTCAAACAGGACATATACATGTATGTGTAGACTGGTAACCATATACAGCTGACCCTTAAACAATGCAGGGATTAGGGGCACCAACACTCCATGTAGCCAAAAATCCATGTATATATTTTGACTCTCCCAAAACTTACCTAATTGCCTACTGTTGATTAGAAACCTTATCAATAACATGAACAGTCAATTCATATATATTTTGTATATTATACATATTATATGCTCTATTTTATAATAAAGCTAGAGAAGGGGAAATATTATTAAAAGAATAATAAGAAAATTCCATTTAGAGTAATGTACTGTATCAAAAAAAAAAAAAAAAAAAAAAAAAAACCCAAGCAGGTATAAGTATACTAGCACAGTTCAAACCTGTGTTTTGAGCACCAACTACACATTTATATATAAACTGTCTTATTCATTTGTGATGTTATAGCAATACCATAGACTGGGTAGCTTACCACAGTAGAAATATATCTGGAGGCTGGGAAGTCGAAGATCAAGGCTCCAACAGATCTGGGATCTGGTGAGAGACCACTTCCTGGTTCATAGATGGCCATCTTTCCAAGGTAGAAAAGCATGGTAGAAAAAGCAAAAGAGTCTGGGGTCTCTTTTATAAAGGCACTAATTCCACTCCTGAGAGTTCCATTCTAATGACCTAATTAGATTCCCCAAAGGCCCCACCTCCAAATACCCTCACATTAGGGATTAGGTTATGTTACATGAATTTTGGGAGTACATAAACATTTAGTCTACGGGATACATTGCCTACTGCCCATAATTAAACATTTATTCATGTATTTATTTATTGAAAATATATATACTGCATACTAACTATGTGTCAGGCATGGTTCTAGGTACTAGAGATAACAGTGGTGGAAAAAAGAAATAAGAAGCCTCCCCACATTAAGCTTACATTCTGGGGGTGGGGGGGTAGAGTTAAATGATGAACAAGTAAATAACAAGATGGCTTCCGAGGATTCAAGGAAAAAACAGGTTTGACACAAAGAACTTTTGAAACACAGGATCACACAGCAAAGAAGCAAAGTAGGAGTGTGTGCTTCAACTGTCCAAAATATTACCTCCCTTTCCTTGAATAGCTTGGTCTTCCTTTATGTGAAACCTCTTGATAAAGGTACTACAAGCCTCTCACTATGGAAACCAATGAGTAAGAACCTCCCTCTCCTTACCTATACTGGTAAGTATAGTGGGAGATGCTATAGTGGGAGATGGGCATATGACTGAGATGTGGCCAAACAAGACTTTGATTCTTGATTGGCAGATTTTACACAAGTCTCGATGATGAAAGGCTAACCTGGACATGCCTACCAAGAGGATCTTGCCATATGTAATGGTTAATTTTATAGATCAACTTGGCTAGGCTATGGTAACCAGATATTGGGTCGAACATTATTTTAGGTGTTTTTGTGAAGGTATTTTTAGATGAGATTAATATTTAAATTAGTAGACTTGGGAGTAAAACAGATTACCCTCCATAATGTGTGTGCCTTGTCCAATCACTGGAAGGCCTTAACAGAAAAAAACAAAACAAAAAACTGACCCTGACCTCCACCCCCGAGGGAATTCTGCCAGCGAACTGCCTGTGCACTCAAGCTATAGCATCAACTCTTCCCAGATCAATCACACAGACTAGCATCATAAAAATACAAATTAAATTTTACAAAATCCACCCATTTCAACTTATATATCAGTCCAACAAACTTCCTTCTGCTCATAATGGACAGAGGAACCTGCAACCATGTACCATGGTTAACACAGGAAAGCTATAGTTTTTGAAACTTGTGGTCTCTCCAATATCTTTTGCTTAATATCTTTTTGCCTTTTCTGTCCTGAAGCTTTCCTGCCTCCAGTAAATCACATACCTATACTGAGGACATTTTTGGCATCCTCACATTAATTCTGGTTTGATTTATGTGTTATAATTAAAGCTTTCCTTGTCTCCCCAGCTAGGTCCTTCAGAGCAGAGATCATGCTTCACACTCCCTCACACCATCCACAGCTTCCCAATGTGTGATGGCCACTCAGTAACAGTCTCTTGAGGTGATGGAAGTGCAATGCCTCAGTAAAGACCAACTTTCAGTTTGAGAATTACGTTACCTGTGGTAGTAGTGACTGATTTATTTGAGTTCTAAACATTTGAGCACATTGTTTCAATAATGCAAGATAATTTTTCACAATTATTTACAGATAGAAGTCCAATAAAGACAAAAAACATTGCAGTGATTTTTCCACAGATAGTTAAAGGTAATCTGAGGAAAAGGCTAAAACTATCCTTCTTTTCAATAAGTTGTGTTTTTATGATGCTAGTCTGTGGGGTTGATCTATAGCCTTTTTTCCTTAATTGGAACTATCATTTGTCAATATTTGAGGTGAAACTGGAATGTCTGCCCACATATCCCAGACTGACAGGGAGAGGATAAAGAGGGGAAAAGAGTATGGGTAGTGGGAGGGGCATTCAAAGCTGTTCATCTATTCATATCCGTGCAGATCAGGAGACAGAACCAAGGCAGCCAGAAGGAGATTGGGTGCATCCTCTTTTTCGCTCCAACTCAATGTATTGCTGTGCATTAAAGAAAACAGGCAAAGGACTGAAGCAAGTTAGTGGTAAAGTTTATGGGCTGAACACAGCTAAGACCATGACATTAATAATGAAGACATCTTTTTCAATTCCTTTTAAGCAGTATGGTAACTTGAAAGCATTTCTAATCAGGCAAAAGTGTTTCTAAGGCAGCTCCCATTTTTCAGTACTTTCCATGAGCTAGAAGGTGAAGTTTAATAGTCACAAGATCTGAGGTTGCAGATATAAGTGTCTCTCTTAACTTGAATTTCTATTTTGTGAAGTTTTAGAAGTTTGTAAGGGGAAGTAGCAACAAAATAGGAAATACAGCTAAGAGACTTCAAATTCTTATGGGTAAATTGCTATCTCCTATCCGCATACAATTCAAATTTTAATTAATAAATTATTAATGATAATGGCCAGAAAGATCACATTGGTGAAAATTGCTAGGACAGAGTCTAAGTAATAGTGGCATGATGGCCTTATGTAGACACAAAAAAAGGAAAATTCAGCCCCTATTGTTTTAAACGCTTTTCGCTGAATTTACTACAGAGACCATTAACTGCCAAGCTCAGATGCAAAAGGCGATGAGACAATAAAGGTAAAATTTAAGGCAGCTGAAAGGGAACTTGGCTTCCAGTGTAACTTTCCCATTAAATTACTATCATCTCAGACTCACTTCCACCACAGTCCAAGTTACCTGCTTTTACAATGAGACTCTAACAGGCAATTCAGGAAAATTCTTTTCCGCTACAGAGCTCCAAACATGGTGATTATACTACTTCAATGCCTCATACACACCAACGGCAGCCATAAACCCCCATTATGAACAGCTCTCTGCATGTGGTGCCTAATAAGTGCTACATAGAGAAAGTTTCTGTAGCTGATTTGAATAAGGCCAAAATGAGGCCCTCAAATGAAATCCAGCTCTTAAAAGAGCCACTTTCAATTCTCACCTAGGAAGTAGTTTATACCTGGGCTTCAGGTACAGAAGGGACACTGGGGCCTTGCATAAATCATTTAACCTCTGAGCTTCAGTGTTTTCCTGTATGCAAAGAGAGGACAATGGTGATGATAATAATAACAAAAAAGATAATAATAGCCAACACTTAGCCTTCACTACCTGCCAGGCACTGTTCGCAGCAATTCACATGTGTAACTCATTAATAATTAGGACAATCCTATTAGGCAGGTACAGGTATCAACCACCCTTCCCTCTGTTGCCTTAGGCCTCAGGCCAACTTAACCTCACCTCTTATAAATCATAGAACTGATTTCAAGCAGTAACAGCTAAGGGAACAGGCCTTAAAGCCTAAGACAGAAAACAGCATCAGGACACTGCAAGCAGGATGTATATCTGTAGCATTTAAAAAAAGAAAAAAACACCACACCATATAATTTTGACTTTGCCCCTGGTTTCTGGCAGAACTCCTAAAGTCCTTGGAATTTCCCGAGTGATAGGAGTGTCTTTTGTTATTCATAGCCAGCCCCTCTGTACTATACCTAAGTTGGTAATGAGATGACTCATAGTGAGGCCCTTAGAGAAAATCCAAACACGTGATCAGAGTCTGATTGCAATACTCTCAACCTCACCACCCAACCTCTAAGGAAGGGACTGGGGGCTGGACACGGAGTGCAATTACCAATGGCCAATGATCACGTTTACACAGTGAAACTTCACTAAAAACTCCTGAACAATAAGATTTGGGAGGTTCCTGAGTGGTGAACACATTGAGGTTCTGGGAGGGTGGCACACCCAAAACAGTGTGGAAGCTCTACCTGGATACCTTGCCCTAGGCATCTCTTCCATTTGACTGTTCCTGAGTTGTAGCTTTGAAAACAAAACTGCAATTGTAAGTATAGCATTTTCCTGAGTTTCATGAGTAGTTCTAGCAAATTACTGAACCTGAGGGGAAATTGTGAGAACCACTGAATGTGCAGGTGACCAGACAGAAATGGGGGTAGTCTGGTGACACCATATGCAACTGGTATCTGAAGTGAGGGCAGTCTTGTGGGACTGAGCCCTTAATTTGGAGGGTCTGCACTAAATTCACATAGTGTAAAAACTGAGTTGAATTCCAGGACGCCCAGTTGGTGTTAGAGAATTGGAGAATTGGTTGTTGTGGGGGGGGGGGGGGGGAGAAATACCCTCAATGGCTAATTAATTGGCTAAATCAAGCTCAGGGACAGAAATGGATAACTCTAAAATGGAGTGATATAACTCACTCTGTGACTTGTAAAGTAACCTGTATTTCTAGCAATTAAAAAAAGAAACACAGAAAATTCTTACTTATTACATAATATAGGAATCTCCCCAGGCACTGAGGTCATCTGACCCCACTTTGAATGAGAAGAAATATTTATTGTAAAAGCCATATTTGAAATTTTCCATGAGGAATCTGCATCTTTTCAAAAGTTTATTTAAAGACTCTTTCCTCTGGAGAAAATAGATACATATATATTGGAGGGGTGGTTATAAAATATTTTATGTAATCATAAAAATTTAGTATATTTCTTTTTAAAGTGTTCTGTCCACCAACTTATTGTCCTATAGCCCACTGTGATACTTAGTATCCTAAATATGTAGTGAAAGATAAAGAATACCTGTTCTTAAGTCACTACTTCTGTAATCTAAAACAATTTGGCAAAAGTGGGAAGTAGATGAAGGAATAGAGAAAAGAAACGGACAGAAGAAAGGTGGGAGAGGAGCAGGGAAGGAGGAGGAGGAGAAAGTCTGTCTTCCCCCACACTAATCTGTAGTCATTCTTTTTGTCAGGTATTAATGTGATCTAATTAAACATCAACCTCTATTTTGATCTGTTGCTGCTGCAGCACCCTCCATTTATTAGCTACTTGCTTGCATTTCAAAACACAACAATGCTTTGAAGGATGATTGGCCTCCTCTGATCAAAGCTAATTTCATTAGCTGAAATAGCTTGACTTCTAGCTGGCCTATAATACAGAATTGGAAAAAAATTTTAATGTCTATATAAAAATACCTGCCAAAGGTCTTTCAATAATGTTTATTTTTCTCCAAAAGACAAAAGGAAGACTGTGTAGCTAAATAATTTACCTAATTGAAAAACCTAGTGCCCACAAACCATTCAGAAAATTTTCATAGAAATTAAAATTAAAAACCTTTGAAATACTACCACATGAACTGCAAAATCTTATTTAACAGAACTAAAAATAATTTAGAAAAGCTAACAGACTATATTGTTAATTCTTTTTAAGCTCTCAATTGGTAGGATTTAAATGCACCCAATTCTTAGTGATTTAGTAATTGATAATCCAAATCATATATTTTTTAACAGCTTTCTTTTTCTAGAATCTTCTTTCCCTGGCTGCATTTTGGGCATTTAACTGCTTTTAGTCTCAACCACTTAGTTTGGTAAGGAGTGAAAGAGAAGATCTACTGGATTTTCAATCCAGTCTTTATTTGATAACTTGGTTACTTGACTGGAAAATTCCAAACCATGGATTAACATGGGTTTCCAGATTCCCTGTCTTTATTTTGTATTACTTCACTATTCATCTGTTACTATTTGTGAAGAAAAAATGGTTACAGTTATTTATAATAATTTTACAATGGAAAATATTAGATATTTTCCTACTTAGGCAAAATGAAAGAAAGTGGCTTTCAAATAAATAGTCCATCAGGTTAAGTTAGAAAGAAATACATTCAGCAATAAAAATGCTATTCCACCTTAAATATTCTAGTACATGCATTTTTCTGTAATTTTGTCTAAGTTCTGTACTTTATTTTGGCTATGTAAATAAAACACCTACTCTAAAACTTTAGGGTTTTTCTCATTTTTAATAACTTTTGCTACACGTGCTATATATTATCAATAATTGGGAAAGTCAGATGACATTCCCATTCAAGACACTTAGTATAATTGTATAAAGAGCAAATTTGAGAATTTATCACTGGGTAAATTCATTTAAAGATTTCCCACTGCTCTCAATAATTAAATTTAACTCAAATTTTAGACCATTAAGAAATCGGAGACTGAAGAAGAAGAAGAAATTTTGTCTATGGACTGTAGCAATAGCTCCTGCCTGATAATTTCCAGCCTGTTCTTCCTAATGGTCTGCCCTACTCATTTGGGACTGGCTCAACCAGGTCCAACAATTACATTAGGTCAATTCCTTGTGATAAACAAGAATATATATATCCTACTGGTTCTGTTTCTCTGGTTGGACCCTAACTGATACAATCCCCAACACTCTTGCCAACTTCCCCAACTTCCATCCTGTCTTCTCTCTGAAAAGATTCGCCTTACATCCCATCATCCCATCTTCCCTGGCACCATAAAGGCAGACATATCATAGAAAGAGAGAAAAATCTATTGTTAACAAGAAACTATAAGCCGCAACTTTTCTACCTGTCTTCCTCCCACCCATTTCATTATAAAAAATTTTAAACTACAGAAAATTCAAAGATTTTTTATAGTAAACAGTGTATAACCTAGATTCTGCCATTAACATTTTATTATACTTACTTCATCTGTTATCTATTCATCTATGTATCTCCCCACTCATCCATTAACCCATCTTACTTTCTGCATTTTAAAGTAAGTTGCAGACATTAATACCCTTCTTCCTAAGTGCTTCAACATGCACATTATCAATTAGAATTTAATATTTGTTCATAGCTCTTTTTTTAAACGTTTATTTATTTTGAGAGGGAAGCAGCAGAGAGAGGAAGAGAAAGAGAATCCCAAGCAACTCTGTGCCGTCAGCACAGAGCCCAACGACACAGGGCCCAAACTCATGAACCATGAGATCATGACCTGAGCCAAAACCAAGAGTTGGACGCTTAACCAACTGAGCTACCCAGGTGCCCCAAGAGATTTCCCATATATCCCCTGACCTCACACATGCATAGCCTCCCCCATTACCAACTTCCCTCACCAGAATGGTACATCTGTTACAGTTGATGAATCTACATTAACATGTTAATCACCCAAATTCAACAGTTTACATTATGGTTCACTCTTGGTATTGTACATCCTGTGGGTAAAGACAAATGTTTAATGACATGCATCTATCATTACATATCATACAGTTATGTTCACTGCCCCAAAAATCTTTCGTGCTCTATTGATCTCTTCCCCCTCCCCAACCCACGGAAACCACTGATCTTTTTACTGTCTCTACAAGTTTGCCTTCTACTCAACAAGTTTTGACAAATGCATCCAACCATGTGACCCAAAATTTATCAAGAGCACATTTACATTACCTAGAGTTCCCCTATGTTCCCTCCCATTCAATTCTTGTCTCACCCCACCAGAAGCCACACTGATATGATTTCTTTTCCTCCAAAAATTAGTTTTGCTTGTTCAAGAAATTAATAAATATGTAATCCTAGAGTATGTACTCTTTTGTATATGGCTTCTTTCATTCATTCATGTTTTTGAGATTCATCCATGTTGTTGGGCATATCATTATGCCTTTCTATTAAAGAAGCATTTCATTGTATGAATATACCATAGTCTGTTTATGCGTTCTCCTATGATGGATATCTGGGTTGTTTTCAACTATTATAAATAATGTTGCTGTGGAATTCTTATATTAAAAATCAATCAATCAATAAAAAGAAATTCAAGACTACATTGCAAGTTCCATTCCTCACATGATCAAATATTTATTGTACAACTATTATGTGCAAAGCACCATTTTGAGGACTTATGTCAAAAAGTTTAAAACCCAGCAGCAGAACAAAATGTGTAAAATGATAAAAAGTAGAAGTACTGCAAGAATAATGTGAAATTGAGTGTATCTGGAGAGGTTTCAGGAAAGATATCAGTGTATAAGTCTACAAAAGTGTGTTTGGACTATATTTCAGAGGGTTTTTAATGAGAGGAGGGTTCTATTGACTTCAACAAATAATGAAAGGGAAATCACTGAAGGATTTTGAACAGGAACATGATGATCAGAACTATGTGTTAGCTAGATTTTTCCAGTGTTTGTGATGATTGAGGAGAGGATAGCCTGGAATTAAGATTCCAGTTAGAAGGCCATTACACCCAAGTGAAGTCATGGAGAACTTGCCCAAAGGAGGGGGCAGTGAGAATCAAAGGAGGGAATAGGTTTGTTACAAATGGACCTATAGAACTTGGCCACCAACTACTTTTTTAATGCATCCTCTGATTACATTGTAATTCAATACAGACACATATGCATAAGTAACTGAAATAGAAGTTTCACAAAAACATTATGTGTAATACACACTAATATTTTCTATTTTTATTCTCTTTCTTTTATTATTTAAAAGCTGAGAGTAGGGGCGCCTGGATGACTTGGTTGGTTAAGCGTCCGACTTCGGCTCAGCTCAGGGCTTTGCAGTTCATGAGTTTGAGCCCCATATTAGGCTCTGCTGACAGCTAGGAGCCATAAAATTTTTTTTTAATGTTTATTTATTTTTGAGAGAGAGAGAGAGAGAGAGAGAGAGAGAGACAGAGCGTGAGTGGGGGAGGGGCAGAGAGAGAGGGAGACACGGAATCCGAAGCAGGCTACAGGCTCTGAGCTGTCAGCACAGAGCCCGACGCGGGGCTCGAACTCACAAACCATGAGATCATGACCTGAGGCAAAGCTGGAGGCTCAACCGACTGAGCCACCCAGGCACCCCTAAAAATTTTTTTTTAAATAAAAGCTGAGAGTAAAGCATTAAACTGATTTCATAATCTGTTGGGTCATGAACTATGGTTGAAAAAACATTGGACTAGATAATGGTAATAAAGGTGACTCAGATTCTAACATGGGCAGTTGGGAGAATGGTGGTTTCATTGCATTTGAAAATACTTTATTGAGAAGTCTCAATTTATTGGGGGATAAACATAAGACAACTTAAGTTTTTCTAGTCACAGCCTTCAGCTATGTTCTATCACTCACCTTATCCTCACCTGACTTCATAACTTTTCTTTCTATTTATTTTTTTAATGAACTTCAGGACTACAACATTGGGTGAAGCATAATGCTTTTCTCATTATAGACTATCATGATTCATGGTCCTGTTTTTTATTTATGCATTAAGTACTTAATAATATAATCAATACCTATAAATCACTCACCCCACTGGAGAATTAGAACAGTGACAAAAATTTACATCTACCTATGTTCACTTCCCTATTCTCTCACTTCCCCTTATCCAATATGACTATTATAACAAATTATGCTTATAGCACTGCTAGGAATTTATCCAAGGGATACAGGAGTACTGATGCATAGGGGCACCTGTACCCCAATGTTTATAGCGGCACTCTCAACAATAGCCAAATTATGGAAAGAGCCTAAATGTCCATCAACTGATGAATGGATAAAGAAATTGTGGTTTATATACACAATGGAATACTACGTGGCAATGAGAAAAAATGAAATATGGCCTTTTGTAGCAACATGGATGGAACTGGAGAGTGTGATGCTAAGTGAAATAAGCCATACAGAGAAAGACAGATACCATATGGTTTCACTCTTATGTGGATCCTGAGAAACATAACAGAAACCCATGGGGGAGGGGAAGGAAAGAAGAAAAAAAAAAAAAAAAAAAAG
>NC_064816.1:129701946-129909283 GCF_023721935.1 Panthera uncia
AAATTAAAAAAAACAAAACAAAAAAAAAAAACAAATTATGCTTATCATTCCCCTGATTTTTAAAAAATAATTTGCTACAAGGGCACCTGGATGGCTCAGTCGGTTAAGCATCCCACCTTGGCTCAGGTACTGATCTCATAGTTTGTGGGTTCAAGCCCCGTGTTGGGATCTGTGCTGACAGTTCAGAGCCTGGAGCCTGCTTCAGATTCTGTGTCTCCCTCTCTCTCTGTCCCTCTCCAACTCATGCTTCCTCTCTCTCCCTCTCTCTCTCTCTCTCTCAAAAATAAAATAAAATATTAACAAACAATTTTTTAAATAATAATTTGCTGCAAATCCTGAGTTAGAACAAAGTGCTAAAGCTCTATAATCTTGGAGGGCTGGGATTTTTATTCAACATTATATTATTAGCATTCATCCCCATTTTTTGATATCGCTATAATTTGTTTTAACTGCTGTAAACATTCCACTGTGTGAACAACTGCCATTTATTTATCCTTTTTTAATGTTTTTGTTTGTTTTTTTCCATGAACATTTTGTTTGTCCAGTGATTTTTGTCTGTTTTTGCTACTACAAACAGTAGTCCTACAAATACTTTTGTATCTGTGCCTTGTAGTACATATTCATGAGTTTATTTTAGAGTCACATCTAGGAGTAGAATTACTGAGTTATAGGGTGTTCATATCTTCTACATCATAAGATAATTCCAAAGCACTTTGCCAACTTACCTCCCTCTTTTTTCCTGCACTTTTTATTCTACTTCTCTAAATTAAGTCCTGGTTATTTAGAAACCTCAATATCACATGGATTTATAGCTCTTTTTTGAACATTCCTTTCCCACCATTCAATGTTAGACCTGCAGCTTGGGGTGGAGGTTGGGCATGGCCTCTTTCACACACATCCCTCACCCCTCACCCCCATTTCCTGTGCTTCTCCTCTGGTCTTAGGGTGGGGAGAAAGGACAGAGATGGAAGAAGTATCCGTACTTGATAGCTCCAAACCAAATTTTACAATTTCCTCTTGCTGCTAGGGGAAGGATGGAGAAAGAGGTTGGAGACAGATGAAGGCAGGTGACAGACTAAGAAGTGGAGAGGCCTAGGCACACAGCCAACTCAGGAGAAACCATTCATCAAGTACTGAGGGAAAGTGCCTGACTCCTCCAATAGTATGCTCTCTGCATTTAGAATACAGACTACTTAGGATCTTCTAGTTCCAGCCTTGGGCCTTAATCACAGTTTTGAACTAAGTCCCACTTAGCACCTAAAACCACCTGTTACAAAGAAGTAGTGTCAGGTTGAAGGGAAATAATATTCACCTTCAGAATATGAGTTTAAATTGCTAGTGAGACATCCAAGTAGAGATTCCCAGTTGGGAACAGGATTCTGGACCTCAGGAGGATGCTGTAGGCTATAAATTAGAATTTGAAAATCAGCTACATTGCTAAAGTCATTAAAAGGTAGATATTACAATCCATTTATACTAATGAAAAAAGAAACTGAAGCTCAATTGGTATAAATAACTTACCTAGGATCTTAAAGCTGGCCAGAAGCTAGATATCCCAACTAGCAGAGAGGACATCTGTCTCTAAAAGTTCATGACTGCAAAATATATGCTCCTTTCACCACAAAATAATACCACATGAGGGACTGAACAACGAAAGAAGGGAAGGGGGCACCTATGACAATGATTATTTCTTTGGAAATCATAGAAATAAGATTGCACATGAAGAGCTGTATAAATTGAATAAATTATCCTTTATACAATCTGCTTCTAATAACTCAGAGGATAAAGGGATTGCCATATCTGTTAAGATATGACTATACTCTAAAGAAAGACCATTCATAAAGAACAACAAGGGTGTGGGAATACGTACAAGGCATGAGGGGACTATAAAGTGGACATGGTATGATAGAAATTATCTAATGAAGCAGAGATGAAAGAGAAGTGCAGAGACAAATAGTGGCAGTGCTCATTCAAGCTCTAAGTACTACTACGGGGAAAAGGAACACTGACCCGTGAACTCATCCTTTGCAAATCCAGACCAAGAATATTCCCCATTATGAAGATTAATCACATAATCTGCTCATTTTCCTACCCCAGGCTCACTATGCAACCCTTTTAATGGTAACTTGGCTTCCTGACACTTCACCTTAAAGAGAGAATGCACTGGGGTGCCTGGGTAGCTCAGTGGATTAAGTGCCCGCCTCCGGCTCAGGCCATGAACTTGTGGTTTGTGAGCTTGAGCCCCACATTGGGCTAACTGCTGTCAGCACAGAGCCTGCTTTGGATCCTCTGTGCCCCCTCTCTCTCTGCCCCTCCCTTGCTCATGCTTCCTCTCTTTCAAAAACAAATAAACATTTTAAAGAGAGAGAGAGAGAGACAGACAGAGAGAAAGAGAGACAGAGACAGAGAGAGAGAAAGAGAATGCACTGACTAGAAGACAGGAGTATCCAGCCCCCTCAGCCCTTCCATATCTCACCACACCTTAATTTAATCAAGTTTATGAGCAACAATTTCTGATGAAATTTTTATGTGGATAAGGTCTGCTAAGTCAGTTTTGGAAGCTGGTATCAGATTTCTAATCCCACAAGTCTCTGAGCAATGGTCACCCTACCACGGTAAGGATTTGGTAAGGCTCCATGGCCATCCAGTGCCTTCCACTCTGCTGCCCCACTCTGCTCTGGGCTTCTTTGACAATAAAGGAAGCAATGCAGATAGCAAAAATGCTTTTACTAAGGAAGCGTAAGTAAAGAGCCAAGAATGGTATAACCACAGGACAGAATGTCATGGTTAAATGAGCAGAGGGTGGATGTCCACTGTGTCAAATGCTACTGAGGCAGTAGGATCTGTGCAAGGAGAAAAGACTTTAACTATTTTCTATATACATTATGATGACTAAAAGATATACTGTTGATAAAAAGCTAATGGATAAGAATTGAATAACTATTTCTGCAAGAAGATGTTAAATGTGGATATTTAAATGTAGTAGGCAATTTAGAACAAAATTATTTATAAGCGTTGAAAGAAAGAGTAAAAAGAAGTGAAATTAGTGCTTTGACTTTTTTAAAGTATAGGTTAGTACTTAAGTCAGTTATACATAGCCTGGGCTTGCACATTTAAGAATATCAACATGAAACCGGTTCTACAAAATGAAGAAAAACTGAGATGCTCTCCTGAATGTTTGCATAGAAATCTTTCACGTTAAAACATGATATTCCTGATGAAAGTGCACACATTGATCACAAATGTGAATGGCTAGGGGGAAAATAATTGTTATTTTTGAATTACTGATTTCAGAGTCACAAAATACTACTTACCCCTAAATGCTTGTTAAAGAAAAGAAAAAGAAAAGCCTGCTCTTCTTCTTTGCAGCTTTAAATTTTTCAAAATAATAGTATCTCAAATGCAACTAAAAACATAAGCCAAAAGACCCCTGATAAACAATAATGCATCTGATGGGACAGATGCCATTATTCCTTCTGTGTCCAGTGATCGAGTTCATGTTCGAATTATATATTGAAGTTTGGATGGGAGAGTTACTTTCAACACTGGTTTCCCTTTCCACTGTACTTACGATTCTCTCTCAGATTATCTTTGTTTAGAGTGGTGACAAGAATATGAAAAAGGATTACCTAAGAGTCCCAATTAAATAAGAAAATTGTATAGGGGGCCATATTTCATTTGTCTAAACAAGTGGCTTAGACCTATCACACTGCCCAGGCTTCCTAGCAAAGCTGTGAATCCTTGGCTGCCAGTTAGTAACATATGAACTGGGAAAGGCTAAGTTCCTCCCTGCAGCTGAGGTAGTAGGCATACAAGCTGCTCACAAGTAGGCAACCAGGGAGTAGAATAGCAAGAGAGTGTCCTTTGTGAGCCCAGTGTTCCCTTTGTGTCCAGACAGGACTGTTTTTTAGGAGTCTCCTCTATGATCTCAGGATAGGCTAAGGAAAAATATATATATTTAAATGATGAAGATAATGTCAAAGATTTTAGCTTATTAATAATTAGGTGAACCTAATAAATACACAGTTCATTTAAGGGGGATGTATGTGTATATATCAAAAAGAAATCTCTGTGATGTCATGTTCCCTGGTATCTGAGACTTACACAACAGACAAGTCAAAACATTGGCAACCTCAGTAGTGTTTCTTTAATTGGATTTAAATGCTGTACTCTCAATATTGACGTCTGTGCTTTATCTTGACTTCCTTTTATTGGCATGGCCTTCTCAAGGACCTGGTTGTCTAGGTGATGAATACTGCACACTATAATAAAATAAAGTACTTTTGAAGTAAACAGTAATTAATGCATTCGCTTTGTAAGTTTAACCTTTCCCCTGATGAGGCAAGGGGGCTAGGGGCACCTTCCTCATCAATAGTCACTAGGTTTGGTGTTAATTCACCCATACTGTTGTTCATCCTTGATGGGATGCAATTCGTCCACATTATGAAAATGCTTTTAGTATGCTCAATTTGATAAAAAGAAAAGAATGCTCCATCATCTCTTCCAATTGTTGTATCATGTGTGTAAACTATTATTTCTTTGCAATTCTTTTTATAACTTACTGAATTCACATTCCAAGAATTTCCTGGAAGTATACATGCACGTAGGTTTCAGTTTCTGCACCGGTTTCGGTCTTGCCCCAACCTGAGCTCTGACATGCCGGTCCCCGATTATCAGCAATTCCATCAAGTTAACATAAAGCGTTCTCTCAGTTATAGCTCAGTGATTCAGTGACAAGCAGCAGCTTGAGTGAGGTGAGGGGGGGAATGCATAGCAATGCAATGGCTGATCTTTTTATACTTTTAGGGAAAATAATGAAACTGAAGAGAAACAAAAATCATCCACAAAAGAAGGAAAGTAATAGCAGGATGTAAATGGCTCATTAGGCTAGCATGGTGGGTTTTCACATTTGGGGAAATAGGATTTGAAGACATAGGAATAAATGAAAAGGAATTGTTTTCAATGCTCATGCTATTATTCATTTAGAAGAACATCCGCACACATACCACAAAGGGACACATACACACCTACGTACACACCTGAGAACTTAGGAAATGGGTGTGCTGTGCCCAGGAAAGGAAAGGGTAGGAGCAGCAGGAGCAGGTTCGTTGGCAGAGCCTTGCACGACAAAAGACAAGTATACACAGCATGCAGTATGCGTGCTTGGCTCAAGTCTGTGCAATTAGTACTGCTATTTACAGCAAACTCCTTGTACCAGCACTTTAAAAGTAAATGACAACTAGATTGAAACTGTTTAATCAGAATGTAAAATTGAACCACCGTAGGTTCCAAAGCTGATTAACTAGCTCACATTTTTTTGCCTCCTGCTAATTGCTAAGTACATTTGCTGGTTCCTGGCATTGATTTGCTGGATTCTAATTCAGGGTATGAGTTTAAAATATTAATCCACAAACTTTTCATTTTCTTTAATGGTCAATACAACTCATGACAAATTGTAATCCATAAATTCTTCATCGTAATGTTTCCATTTTGATTTTTTTTCTTGGTTCCTCCATCTATTTCATATATTTGTCCTCATCCCTCCCCGACAGACTACATTTTTATTCTTTTTTCTGCTAAATTTCCTTAGACAAGAGCAACATCAGTCAGAAAAAATGAGAATACAAGTAACAGAGATTAATAGATACCACTTAGAGCCCAGGGGCTCGATACAATGGGTATTCTGTGCTAAAGAATAGAAGCATATTAGAAACCTAGAGAGACTGTACCAAAAGGTAGATGTGGGCCGATTCTTTCCTTTCTATCAATATTTCCAAATACCTTTTTTAGGAAGCATTGGGTCTTACATTAATCTAATATGTTTTCCTTTGGAGTTTGTGACTAATCTAATTTTACAAGGATGCCAAATATCTCTTGTTTGTTGGGAAGAATGATATCAGTGCTATAAAGAGGGTGGGTTGACCCCAGCAAACATATAATGCCTGATTCTGCACTCTATCCTTTACAGACAGGGAATAAATAAACTCTGCACCACTGTGAGAAAACTCACAGTGATGATTCTTCCAGCAGATAATGGCGTGAAAACCTCTGTATTCCACAGACCCTTTGAGAAAAGTTATTGTTCCTCGAAGAATCTACCATTTAATTATAATTCCATTTATACTACAGCAGAAAAAGTTAAATTCGCCTTTGCCAAAAAAGGCAAAATCTCTTCCTTATTGCTAATACAAGTATTTCCCATACAGAGAACATGAACCAACTAAACTAAAAATTTCTTTAAAAAATTAATCAACCTTTTGGGGTGCCTGGGTGGCTCAGTCGGTTAAGCCTCTGACTTCGGCTCAGGTCGTGATCTCGTGGTTTATGGGTTCGAGCCCCACATCGGGCTCTGTGCTGACAGCTCAGAACCTGGAGCCTGCTTCGGATTCTGTGTCTCCCTCTCTCTTCCCCTCCCCCCTCATGCTCTGTCCCTCTCTCTCCTTCAAAAATAAATAAACATCAAAAAATTTTTTTTAAATTAATCAACCTTTAAAAGATATATTTGATGCTAATATAATGACACAGATATTTTTTATTGCTACCATTTTATTTACAATAATTTCTCTAAGTATTCACCTCACAATTCAGAGAAAAAACTCAGAGGAGTTTTGAGAAATAAGAAGCAAAGGGAACAATACTTTTTTAAAACCACCTATATGCAAGGTGCTTTACATATACCCTTTCACTAAATGCTCAGAACAACCCTGTAAGGTCCATAGGATTATATAAGGATTATCCAACAGGTAAAAAACCGAGACTCTGAGAAACCAAATAATTTGTCCCAGATCACACAGTTAAGTTTTATATTCAGGATTTAAACACAGGAGTATCTGTCCTAACAGCTACCATAACCTTTCCACCACATTATATCATTCCCTATATTTCTTTCTTCTTTTTTTCTCTTTCTTTTCAAAAGCAAATTTCTTATATCACAATTATTAGAGAAACTTCCAAGAATATATCACTTGGTAAAGGTGTTCTTACATACAAATCAAACTAATTTTTAAGTGAACAAGGATGGGTTTTTTTTGCTAGAAATTCTTTGTCAAATAATTTTAATAATGTTTAGTTTAAATTATTAAATCCTCTTACATTTAAGGTGCATGTCCTAATCTGGACTCCAGTATAACAAATTCAAGCAGAGCACATAATAATTATGAGCCATTCTTCATATGTAACCTAAATGGCACCAGTGACCAGCCATAAGTAGGTAATATTTTCTAAGGTGTTTTTCCAGCAGTGGTGATGGATTTGCACTGATTCATTCTTTCTCCTTTCTTTTGCTGGTTCCCTTGGGACCATGCATATGTATTTGCATTTGCTATAAAGTCTGTTCAAGATTGAAAGCATGAAAATAGTGCAAAATGAACCGGCCCACAAGGGACTTAAACCTATGACCTTGGCCTCATTAGTATCATGCTCAAGTCAACTGAGTTAACCAGCTGTATTTTCTTAAGTCCAAGCACATATTTATTTGGTAAATATGGGAGTTTGAACTTCTTCAAGCCCCTTCGGGACCATTAAATAGACTACAACATTCATTTATTGAACAGATACTAATTGAATACTTAAATTGAACAAATCTTGTCCTTACCAATCTGAGAGCTATCAAGCAGTGAAAGATGTGGCTCATGGTCACCAGGAATTATAAGTCAGTTAATTAAGATGAGAAGACAAATATGCAAGTAGAATCTTATGCAATAGTTAAGAGCCTAGACCTGGAGACAAAAAAAGCTGATCTTGAAACATACATTAAATACCCTGTAAGTTGTAGCTAGTATGTTAAAAACTAGAAAGATGAGAATCAAAATTTTCTAATCTCCTAGGATTATTCAATTTGTTGAGAACTAAAGTTCCTTCCAACCCAAACTACCCATGATTTTCTTCTCCATTTCCACGAATGGTGTCACCATTCCCCAAACCAATCTCTGTAAGCTCTAGTATCCTTTCTACTTTCCCTGAACCAGATCTCAATCTCAACACTACTTCTTTTCACGTCTTTCACAAAACTCCTTTAGTTCTCTGCTCAGCCATCTCCTCACTCCTTCCGAAGTAAAGCTCCTGAGCTGG
Source organism: Panthera uncia (assembly GCF_023721935.1). NCBI lineage: Eukaryota > Metazoa > Chordata > Mammalia > Carnivora > Felidae > Panthera > Panthera uncia. Next base: position 129,710,017 of record NC_064816.1, read on the forward strand.
GCTAACCCCAGTAGCTCCCTGATTTACTATATCTTTTACCAGTTTATCATTAATTCAGTCAGTCCTCCATCTGTCCCTAGCAATCCTACTAAGCGTAGTACTGGTTAAGTCCTGACTTACTTTCATTGGCTTTCCATTGTCTACTGAGTACTCATTAAATGGGTCAATAGCTATATAAAAATTTCTCTCTTCATGACTCCATTTCTTGCAGTATCCTCAATATTTGCCATTAAACATATCACACAAAGGTCAAGCTTCACGGTCTTCCCATCCATCTTGCATCTTTCCACCTCAGTGTCTTTGCTTATTCTAGTATCTGCCTCCTGAAACTCTGCCTATCCTGCAGAAAAGCCCAGCTTAAATGCATCTTCCTTCAAATTAAGCCTGCTATGATGCTCTCATCATGAGACAAGCTCTCCCTCCCTTGGGTTCTAGTTACACTTCATTTGTTGTTTTATATAATACTCACTGAAGTACACTTTGTGTTGGAGTTATTTGTATATGCCTCTCCTTCATTTCTAAAGTAAACCCCTGACAATAGTCATAGCTTCTAATACATCTCCCCATCTTACAAAATTCTAGCACAATGACTTGTTAAACCTGCACAGTTCAATCCCCCATTATCCACTTTCAACACTTATACTACATGTGATAGAAATTTACACAAGATCTCCTAGATCTCAAATCCTATTGACACATTTCAGTTCTTAATTTTACTTAGTTCCTCTGCAGCATTTGGCATTATTCATCCCTCCTTTCTCTCTTTAAATCTCTCTTTTGCTGGTTTCCTTAACACCACTCTCTCCTAATCTTACCTCCTATAACTTTCTTCTTAGTTTCTTTCATAGGGGTTTCTCCCTCACCTATCCCTAAAATACTGGTATACTTATGTTTCAATTATCAGTCATATCACCTTTTCATTCAACATGCAATCTTATTGAATCACTAAATTTTACTTGAATCCATAAAGTTTTCCCCTCAACCACTTACTCCTTCCTTAAAAAACATCAACATAAACTCAACATAAACATCAACATAAACTCAACCACTCAAGCCGAAAGCTAAAAGCCATCTTAGAATGCCCCCCAAACTCATGCCAGCTGTCAACCTTTTGTCTCAGAGCTCTAACTCATTGCCTCCATTGCTCTCCTAGTGATATTAAAGGTGGACCCTGTAAAATTTTCTCTTTGCCAACAAACCCAAAGTTAAGCTTTGTCAGTGGAGGAAACTAACAGGACATTGCAGAAGGAAGGGATTCTCCTCCTGATTACACTTTTCTTTATTCTTGGTCCTGTGCTGCCTGTCCATTGTGAAGGACATGTGGTAGTGCTCTCCTCAGAGTTTCAGCAGCCTCCCCATGGGAACTTCCCCATGAGTTCCCCTGGTGTCACAACCAGCTTCCCAGTGAGATCAGGCTTAAAGTGGCTACCCAGCAAGTTCAGCAACATCCTTTTAGATGGCTTCCAAATTCCATTAGGACTCAGGGTTTTATCAGCACACTAGCAGATGGTTTTCTGCTTGCCAGTCCCAGACTGCTACACCTGAGTAGACTTCTTCAGCATTCAGGGGGCTATAGAAATCCTGTCCATTGAGATCTGAATCTCAGCCCTGGGGGCTGGGACAGCATTTGCAGATTTGTTCCTTTCTTGGATGCTCTGCTTTGTCCCCAGAGACAGTGGCTACTCCTTATATCTGCTATTCTTGTATTCTTTAGAATTGTCTTTATCCCTTCATAATGAATCCCCTGTTATTAGTTAATAATTCTTTATATTAAGGATACCTGGGTGGTTCCGTCAGTTGAGCATCTGAGTTCGGCTCAGGTCATGATCTCACAGTTTGTGAGTTTGAGCCCCATGTCGGGCTCTGTGCTGACAGCTCAGAGCCTGGAGCCTGTTTCGGATTCTGTGTCTCCCTCTCTCTCTGCCCCTCCCCGACTCACATTCTGTCTCTCTCTCTCTCTCAAAAATAAACATTAAAAAATTAATCCTTTATATGAAACTTGTGCTGTTCAAGTCACTGTGTGGTTCCTGTCTCCAGACTGGAGCCTGATTGATACTCCTCTCCTTCTCAAGTGCATCTCCTTAGGATCTCTCAGATGTATCAACTTCTCTCTAGTCACGGAGTCCCTGCCTGAGTTTAGACCCTTGTTTGTTTGGTTTTAAAGATAAGCCTCCTAAGCTATTACCTTCTTCCAGCTTAGATTTTCCAGTACTTCTTCCTCAACACCAGAGAAATCATTCTATAACATGCATTGGGTGTGAATTTTGATCCACCAACTCAAGTGTGGATGAAATGTCAAATTATTTTTCCTAAAGCCTAATAAAATCTAACTTTGACCAGAAAATCTTATTCCTAGTTATTATTGAGTTTCTTCTAATCTCCCTCACTCTATCCCTCCAGGATTGTATAGAGATCCCAAGAGTCTTATGGAGATTAAAATATGATCCCTGATGGTAGGTGGTACAGCTAATTCTCCCAAAGGATAGGAATCTTTGCTGAAGCTGGTAGTCATTTCCATGAGTTCAGCCTTCTAAGGGTACACCATCCCATTCCCCTCCTAAACTCTGTCAGCTTCCTGGTACGCTATAAGGCAATGGAGAGCAGATCTGCAAGGGCCCTGAAGATCTTCACCCCTTCCAGGATAAAGGACCTCTTACCTCTCCTCTTCCACCATTTAACAAGGTGAGGTCTATCCCAATAAGAATGATTTCTTCTGGCAACTCTGCTTTTAGACACTAAAACCTGAAACTCCTCCAGGCCAAGAAACACAAAATCCTGGCCACCTTCTAGAAATGGAAAAAGAGAGAGGAATACATGAAGAACAAAACAGAAATTAATATCTCACATAGGGTCATAATCTTTTTAGTCAAGAAAAAAAATCTTCATCCTTTTATGTTTCCCTTTAAATATATGTTGTATCCTCTCAAATTCCTTTTACTTTTTCCACAAATCTTTTAAAACAATTTTTTTTAACGTTTATTTATTTTTGAGACAGAGAGAGACAGAGCATGAACAGGGGAGGGGCAGAGAGAGAGAGAGAGAGGGAGACACAGAATCTGAAACAGGCTCCAGGCTCTGAGCTATCAGCACAGAGCCCGACGCGGGGCTCGAACTCACAGACTGTGAGATCATGACCTGAGCCGAAGTCAGACACTTAACCGACTGAGCCACCCAGGCGCCCCTCCACAAATCTTTTAAAACTTTCAATTACAAAGTTTAGGTTTCAGGGGTACCCGGGTGATTCAGTTGGTTAAGCATCTGACTTCAGCTCAGGTCATGGTCTCATGGTTCGTGGGTTCAAGCCCCACATCAGGCTCTGTGCTGACAGCTCAGAGCCTGGAACTTTCTTTAGATTCTGTCTCCATATCTCTCTGCCCCTCCCCATCTCGCACCCTGTCTCTCACTGTCTCTCAAAAATAAATAAAACATTAAAAAAATTTTTTTTAAGTTTAGGTTTCAGAGACACAATTTCTCAGATTTTTGGTATTTTATTTCTTACTACAATTCTAAGGAAATGAGCACAGGCCTAGCAGTCTGAATTTGGCAAGTTGAGGCAGGCGAAAAGTAGAGAAAGGAAGCAATGCAGGGAGAAAATAAAACATCAGCTAATCTCTCAAAATATTATTCAACCAGATATTTAATAAATCACCCTCCACAAATGCAAATTTAACTTATCCCTCCCCACTTATCATCATTATTTCTCAATTATTTCTAGGTTAAAAAATCAGTCTCCCTGCATCTGGGCAAGGTTCTTCCCAATGTGGCGCTTGATGACTTCTCAAGGCTTACTCCCTCTACATGCTTTGCTCTAGGCATACCCAAGTACTGGCAGTTTCCTGGGACTTCCTGCCCTCTTGCCTTGTACTTTTTACAACTATTCCACCTTAGAAACATCTCAATTGTCATTAAGTGCAGTTGACAACTCCACCAAAAAACTTGTAGGCCTGCCCCCAACTACATCGGCCACTCCTGAACAGTGCTTTATCCTGTGCATTCCATAGTCCTAGCACCTGTGTTGTGTTTTGTTAAGATCTGGATTTTACACAGTTTTTATTTATTTATTTATTTATTTATTTTTATTTTTTAAAAATTTTTTAAACGTTTATTTATTTTTGAGATAGAGAGAGAGAGAGCATGAACCTGGGAGGGTCAGAGAAAGAGGGAGACACAGAATCTGAAACAGGCTCCAGGCTCTGAGCTGTCAGCACAGAGCTCGACGCAGGGCTTGAACTCACGGACCGCGAGATCATGACCTGAGCCGAAGTTGGACACTTAACCGACTGAGCCACCCAGGCGTCCCATAGTTTTTAAAATGTTTCTTTAGGGGCACGTGGGTGGCTCAGTCGGTTGAGCGTCCACCTTCAGCTTGGGTCATGATCTCACGGTCTGTGAGTTCGAGCCCCGCGTCAGGCTCTGTGCCGACAGCTCGGAGCCTGGAGCCTGTTTCGGATTCTGTGTCTCCCTCTCTCTCTGACCCTCCCCCGTTCATGCTCTGTCTCTCTCTGTCTCAAAAAAATAAATAAACGTTAAAAAATTTTTTAAAAAATAAATGTTTCTTTGTTTTGAGAAAGAGAGCAAGCATGTGTGCAAGGTGAGGAGGGACAGAGAGAGATGGAGAGAGAGGGAGAATCCCAAGCAGGCTCTGCGCTATCAGCACAGAGCCCAATACGTGGCTCCACCTCACAAACCACGAGATCATGACCTGAGCCAGTATCAAGAGTCTGATGCTCAACCAACTGAGCCACCCAAGCACCCCTGATTTTTACATTTCTGTTTGCTTTGCTTTTCTGCTTCCTCCTCTAGTTTATGGGTTACTTCAGGGATAGGCACAGTGCCTCTCATCTCCATATCCCAGACCTAAGAACAAAGATTGTTCTTGAATGTTTCCACGTTTGTTGAAATCACTTTACTAATTCCTTTCAGTTGCTACAAATAAATCTGATGATCAGAGTGCCCTGAAAGATGCACTGTTCCCTGAGATGGCTGAACTGAGTTGTCAGGTTTTCTTTTATCTTTCTAAGAACAACTAAACTCATCTCCAATTTCAGCTACAAAAAAAGGGCCAATTAACTCCTTCATCTTTCAAATGCTACTTACAACATCTGCTGTGATACAGTCCCTGGAACCTTCTAAATATGGAAAAGCATGCTTGCTACCTCTCATTCTCCACATTTTTGGAAGTCAGGTGTGTGCTTTGGAATTTGATACTTTAAAGGGGGTATTTTTTTTTTTTAAAAGGAGTATGTCTTTCTGATGGCCAGTAATGAAGTTGTTGATGATTTGCATTTTTAGGCTTATAGAATATGAATTACTGAGTTTTCAGAAGGGGGAGTTATTTTTCCCTTTAAAATGAGATGTTAATATATTTATGTTGTTTGTGTATTTTGGCAATCTCAAGAAATGCCATCTGGATTAACAAAATGAGGTATATTCCTAAGGGCTGAAAAATAGTTCACAATTTATAAAATGTTAGAATGCAGAAAAAGTAAGTTTCTTTGAAAAATAACAACAACTAGGGCTATTAAGCTAACTCAGAATGTAGCAAAAATATGGTAAGGGACTCAATGTAATTTGTTCAATAGCTGGCTATCCAAAAGTGAGGTTATCCAAGTGCATTTCATTGTAATGCATTTCTTTTGTAATAATTAGGTAAATTGATTTCACATTTTTGCAAAGCAGCACTTCTGCTTGGTTCAAAATGTGGTTCTGCCACTTTCCAGCTGTACAACCTTGACAAATCATTTAACTACTTTGTAACTCAGTGTTCTAATCTGTAAAATGGATACAATAATAGTACCTACTTCAGATAGTTGTGGCAATAATTTAATAATGGACCAAGTACCATGCTAGGAACTTGAGATACAACAGGAATAAAACAGGCAAAGATCTCTGTCCTCATGGAGCTTATATTGTGATTTAAATGCTTAAAACAGTGCCTTGCACATGAATCATGTAGAAAGAATTATCATCACTATTATTGTTAGCAGTAGTAGTAGTATGACCAGAAAGTAAGAACGTGCTGACTAGCAAGTATGTGCTGACAATCCTTAAGCAATTGTCCAGAATCTTAAGTCTTTCTCTGTAGCCTGCCACACCCAAGGCTTCTGGGTGAAAGGTTGTAGATCACTGCCCAACCAAGCCACTCCTGGTTGGTGCAGGGGGAATGGTAGGGATGGAGAGGATTTCATCCATCTCCAGATGCTTAATATTAACAAGAAAAATTGAGTATCATGGGATGTTTTTTTTTCCCTTTGCAAAAGCCTAGGGAAGATAGGATGGAAACATTAAAAAAAAAAAAATCAGCTCAGGGTACAGAGAATGAACTAATCCTGAGAGATTCTACTTTTGCCAACACTTTTGGGTACATTCTAAAGAGGTTGCAACATGTGGCACATGAACCTGAAAGGCAGTGCTTGTGTAGGGAGGGGTGTGGAGGCTTTGAGAATAAACAGATATGCCCTGATGCTCCATTTCCTCCAGAGCTTTGTACCAACTTGAACATCACATAAAGTGCTTTTTCACAGAGAATGACTAATGCAGGTAGCCAGCAATTTGCTTACAACTGTCTTGGCTTTATCCTGATTTTTCCAGTATTTTGTCTTTCCCTTCAAAGCTTTTATATTTCTCTTCCTTCTTCCCAGCCCTTGCTTTATTTATTGACTCTCCTCTACACTCTTAACTATTCAATATATCACAATTTGGAGGAAACTTATTAAAATGATGTTGTAAGATTCTTCTAAACCCATTTGAAGACAGGCACAAATAAGGAAAGCATAAGCAATGGTGGTCTTTCGTTGAACTTTACTACATCAGCAAGATTTAGACATGATTTGGTAAGCTCTCATTTTCACCCTGCACACTATGCTGGGGGACTCTCACTGCCTCCAACCCCCTTGTCACTTGAGGCCAGATGGACAAAGCCACCAACTAGTCATTATGCCTACATAATCCAGCCAGACCTTGGTTGACCTTTTAAAAAGGTGAGAGTCTCCCAGATGAGACCAGATGCCCCTCAGAAATGCAATTCAACAGACCTTCCAGTGATTTAGAGGAACTTGAGTGTCCCTGTGTCTCATATTTCTGCAAACTTAAGTCATCTTCCAAGATACATGACCTCCTTTCCATTTGTCTGCCCCAGACACTTCCCCAAATACTCTTTATATCCTCTCTACTGACCCAACTTTCCACTGTTTTTCTCCTTCCCACACCTTCCATGGGTACCCTTGGAATTACCTCCTGGCAATGGTTAACAAACTTCACCAGCCTCCTCACTAAACATACCTTCTACCTCCTTGCCTGCACAAGAGAGTGATGTTTACACTCTCACAAGCTGAGTTGGAAGGTGGAGTCAGTGTCCTCAGGATAGCAGTATCCTTTCTATCTCTCCTGGTTCTTATTGTTTACCAGCCTCTAGTTATTCTCTCTTTCTACCAAAATCTTGGGCACCTTATCTTCATCCATGCTAAGAATCATAATTCTGTGAAAAAATCAATGCTCATAAAAGCTAGCTGATCAGTGCCTCAGCAGCCACCCAACACTTGAATAGAGTCATTAGCCAAAGTAAATCCACCCTTTTATTAAAAAAATAATAATAATGTTTATTTACTTTAGAGAGAGTGACAGAGCACAAACCGGGGAGGAGGGGGGGTGGGAGGGCAGCGAGAGCAGGGAGCACAGAATCTGAAGCAGGCTCCAGGCTCTGTGCTGTCAGCACAGAGCCCAATGTGGGGCTCAAACTTACTGTGAGATCATGACCTGAGTGGAAGTCAGATGCTTAACTAACTGAGCCACCCAGGTGCCCCACTCCATCTTTTTAAATTACAAATGTGGTTGTATAATAACCTGCACCTCCTAAATCATAGCATTTACCACACTGTTGGCTTTCTTCCCAGATAGACTATAAGCTCCTTGAGGGCAGGGATTTTGTCTGATTTATTTACTGCAGTCTTCCTAACCACTACCACAGTGTTTGACACAGAGCAAATTTCAAATAAATACTTGTTACATGAATAAACAATGGCCTTTGTTTGCCTCAATGGACAAAATGGCTCCCAGAGGCAACAAAACTTGAGAAATCAATGAAATCTACAGAAGCTGAGCTACTTTGCATTCAGTAATATGGCAAAAGTGGGTATCCAGCCATCCATGTATTAGCTGTCTTTCCAACAGTTAATAACTACTGGCCAAAAAGAGCTAGAGGATCATTTGCTTGACTAATGAAAAATTTATCTCAAAGGGAGTTTCCAGTAAAGCTTTCCTGATGGTATTTATGGCCATTTTTTTTTAATCTATATGTAAACTGTTCTTATTGGTGGAGAAATCGCTTTCTTTTAGACTAAGATAAAACTGATCCTGTTGGAAGTGGCCTTCCTGAAGACTTCTTTGGCTACATGCTAGGTATCCCCCAGACTCAAATCAACCACACATCACTTGTAATACAAGTAGGAGAGGCAACTATTTACCAAAATAAGTGAATTTAGCAAGTATTCTTTGGGTTTAATTAACCAAGTTGTTTTGATACCACAAATGAAAACATAAATAAATAATGAGGTCAGCATTGATGCTCCTTGAAACTAATTATTTAATCTTGTAGCTTCATTTGTAGAATAGTTTTATTAATTAGATATATTTTTAAATGGTGGCTTAATTTAATTATAATTTTAAAAATTATAATCACAGTCCAGAGCATTGATGAAAGGTCATGAGAACTCATGGTTACAGAAGTAAACTGAGATCCAGGGATCCTAAGATTCCAGTGCTGACTTCACAATAGAAGGCAAATATTTGGGAACAGATCTCTCATGACGAGAAAGCATGAGCCTCCTTCTGGGCCTTCCTATGCAGTCTTCACAAACACCACAGAGACCCTCTAAAATTAATATTTAACCACGTAGCACAAATACACAGTAACACTTCAGCTACCTACTGGGACCAAGAAATAGGTATTCTATTCGACTAGTTTTTTGAAAATAACCTGGTTTTAAAAATAGATTAGAGTATCTCTACAAAGGATTTATTATAAAACAGTGATCAGAACAATTCTCTTAAATGCTTAGAAGTGAGATTAGTGTATTCCCCAGTTAGGTGACTTGAGAAATACAGAATTTTACCAACTATAGACCTTCAGTCTTAAAACCAGACTTCTGAATTTCAATATATAAATAATCTCAATGAATTTTTATAAAAATGCATGGGGGTGTTAAGCCAAATAAAATCAAATTATGACAACAGCTACCATTTACTGAGCACTTATTAGGTGTCAGGCTCTGTGCTCAGCTCTTTTACATGCATAATCTTTCCCTAATGTAGAAAGCTTGAGAAGTCCATGAAAAATGACAGGCATCTAAAAGAGAAAATTTGATTATGGAATATAAGCATGGAGTGCTGGCTCTGAAAAAGAGTGGTAGATGGGAGGTATTATTAAGGTAATAAGCCTTAAAGATACAGTCATAAAAATGCAAATGTAGGAGTTAAATCAATTCTTCCCTAAAGATCAAAACTGAAGTCTCTGTAGGTTGAGCACACAGAGTCCTTGAGGAGCACTTGGGAAACATCAGGGCACTCCACACAACTTCATCCCCAGACTCCCCCTCTAACAGATTTCTCTGCATCTTTGGTAGAGTTCCCAATGTGCTTTCAAGCACCAGGTAAATTTAGAATGACTGAAATATTATTATAATAGTAAGTACTATTATCACCAAACAGATGCCAAGAAAGAAAATAATAAAAAGCAAAAATGAAGTATAAATCAAGTGACTTTTGAAGGTCTCAGCAAGAAATAAATGCAACTTTAAAAAACACTTATTAAATTAAAAAATTAAAAACTTGCATGTGAAATAATTCCAAGATTATGCATGTACCAAATCAATACAACCAACCTACATAATTATCAACCACGAAATAACTATAATATTTAAAAAGAATAAACAAGGAGCGCCTGGGTGGCTCAGTCGGTTGAGCGTCTGACTTCGGCTCAGGTTGTGATCTCACGGTTTGTGAGTTTGAGCCCTGTGTTGGGCTCTGTGCTGACAGCTCAGAGCCTGGAACTTGCTTCAGATTCTGTGTCTCCCGCTCTCTCTGCCCCTCCCCTGTTCACACTGTCTCTCTCTGTCTCCAAAATGAATAAATATTTAAAAATATTTTATAAAAATAAAGAGAAGAAACAACAAAACAATTTACTTTCACACAATAAAGCCCAATGTAAATTTAAGTGGATCACTGTATGATGTTAAAAGTGGAAACAAAATACATTTCACTATTTGGAATACTAAAAGGAAATAAGAGTAATTAAGGAAAAATTAATGTAGAACACATCTAGTAATGACCACAGCTAAAGTGATAAAATATGAACTCTGACTAGAAAAAAAATCACACCACTAAATAGATTACCTGAAGCTATATGTGGAGATGATAAAAAATATAACTAAAAGAGCTTAATTCCAACTATAAATTAGTTCAGGTGCTTTTTAAACTATTTCTATTTAAGTGATATGAAGCAAACCTGACTCGATGATCAAAGTTTATTCCTAACTATGATTTAGCTGGACACACATTAACTTCCTTAGCACCACATTGTGAGCACCAACCCAATGAATGTTTGTACAGTCCTGGTTAGGTTTCCCAGAAAAAAGCTTTTATAAGAATAGTAAAAAGCACAGAGATTTATGAAAACCATTTGACATTGATTTTTCTCTATTCTTTGGGAACAGAGACTGTCCTTTGTCAATGACAGAAAGAGGAGGGAACTTATCCACTGCTCACCTTAGAATTTGCCTCTTTAGCACATGCATGGCAGAGATATCTCTTAGCATAGCAATTGGGATCCTCATACTTTAGGATAGGACTCTACAAACTTTCTGGAAAGGTCCAGATAGTTAATATGTTAGCCTTTGTGAGACAAGAAGCAAAATAAAGTATGTTGATACTTATGTAACTAGGAAAAAAACCTATTCCACACATTTTTTATTGGCAAAATTCAAAAAGTGAAGATAATAATTCAGTACAATTTTTTTTGTAATACAGGCCTAACAAGAAGAATGAAATTATCTTCTAGGGAGGTAATTCACTTAATTGGGGGATAACAGTTAGAGTGTTCTATCATCAAACCAATTGCAAATATTCACCTGTAAAAATCATTATTGGGTCACAGGCCATACAAAATCAGATGACCAGATTTGGTCTTCAGAACATAGCTGACTATAAGACTTCTTACTGGTGCCATGGAAGAGATAAAAAGAACAAAACAAAGACCAGTAACAACACAAATTGTAATTTACATTTTTTTTTCTGAAATATACCTATATTCTTCTTTATTTTACATTTCATTTTATTTGACTTTCTCCTTGAATGGCCAAAGGCATCCATTTGCCTTGGAGGTGATTTGGATTATTTAGCAGAAATGGAAAGAGGGAGAAAGAATCAATGCTTAGCTAATGACTACCAAAATAAATTTTTTTCAGTTCCAAGTAAGGCCAGAATATTAAAGCCAAGCATAGCAGAGAGTGAAACTTTTTTTCATTATTTAAATTCCTATTTATATATCAAGACCAAGTTTGACTAGTACCTTCAGTTTCACTAAGCTAAAGGAAGAAAGTTTAGGATATGTCTTAAGGAAAGTCCCTGCTACATGATATCTTAGTCACCCACGGCCACATTAATACTGAATAACAAACCATTTCGAATCTCAGTGTCTTACAACAATAAGAACTTACTCTCATCTTTTTGGAGTCTGAAGGTCAACTGTGGTTCAGCTAATACAGTGTGGCTTCAGCTGGATGACTATGCTTCATCCTGAGGTCCAGCTGGGCTGTGCTCCAGGTTGTAGGTTCATTCAAGTTTGCTCATGTCTGCTCATTCTGGGGCCCAGGCTAACGAAGCAGAAACTAGCAATAGCATGTTCTTCTCAGGGCACATCATCGGAATGCAAGAGGCCAGCTACACTGCACAATCATTTTAAAGTTTCTGCCCATGCTCTATCCACTAATATTCCATGGCCAAAGTGTGTCATTGTCAAACCCTATATCAATGGTTAAGGTAAGTATACTCTGCCCCCAATGGGATAGGAGGAAAGTGAAGTTTGCTACACAATAATTCAGACTATTACCACAAGATAAAAGAAAAACCCTGAGTTTAAAACACTATGATGTATGGAAAGGGAGATGAGAAAGAAAGTGAATGGAAGCAATCAAACAGACACCCTTGTCCTGACATCACCATTTTATCAGTGAGGAAAGCATTTAGCCCCATATAACAAAAAAAAATCCACTATAGTACTTTAGACAGTTTTCTTATAACAAGAAGCATTGAAGTAGGAAGCTGAGGGCAGAGGTACTATGATGTCATCAAGTATCCAGAATCTTTTTATCTCTCTCCCATTGTTAGCCTCTTCTCTCTCTCTCTGTCTCTCAATTGCAGTATGCCCATATTCCAGACAGGGTTGAAGGTGAAGAACTCAAAAACCTTTCTTATGGCCTTGGGGTTTATTTTTTTATTTTTTTATTCAAGAAATCACATACTTTCTAGCTTCTGCTATATCTCTTTGGCCAGAATTGCATCCCATGGCTACCTCAGACCAAATGGCCAGGAAGACTGAGTATTTAGTTTTCTAACACCCATAGCACAGGAATTCAAGATAGGAGATAGAGTGCAATTTGAGGCTGAGTAAGATAATTCATACTCCAGGCCATAAGTTCTCTATCCTAAGATCTTGGGGGAAAGGGTTTGCTGTTACAGTGCCCAGATAAAAATGGAAGAACATAGGAACACAGCAGCAAGTGGGCCACGTATCTGAATACCGCTGGGGTGGGGGATGGGGGGCACAAAGCTAGAGAAGAGGCCTGGCATTGACACAGAGCCACATCCAACCTGGCTTGGAAGTACAGTATAGTGTAGACTATACTCTCCTAGGTGTATGGAGAAATTTGTATGAAGCATAGCTCCTGCCTGGGACCCAGCAGCTTCTTCTGTCCCTGTAAAAGAGTAATGAGAGGGACACTGGAGGAACAAAGGCCTGAGAGCAGGTCATTCTGGGAATAACTATTCAATGCTCAATCCCTTCTCCTGAGATTCAAAATTACTGGACTGGGCTGTGGCAGACCAAAATAGTTTCAAACAGATTCCTACATAAAGTTACTTTCAAGATGGAATAAAGCCTGGTCCAGTGAGCTGGCCAATGCTAAGTCAGGAAGTCAGATGGGAATGATAGTTTGGGGTTTGTGATGAAAATAAAGCCAGACTACATATCCCTGCCCTTCTAAATCAGGCTTATGCCCCAAAGAAGTAGCTCTGAAAATGAATCTAAAGGGCTGGGAGAGGGAAACAGAGGAAGCAGAGGAAGGTGGGAACTCTCCTTCTGCACCCTGAAAAATCACGATGTCCTAGGAAAGGCCAGAACCAGTATCTGTGGTAATGAAGAATACAAGAGATATAGCTGCTCTCTATCATCATGGACAAGACTTTAAGCTGTGTATCTTTCATTTTCTTTTTTTTTCCTATTTTTTTAAAATATAATTTATCATCAAGTTAGCTAACATACAGTGTATACAGTGTGCTCTTGGTTTCAGGGGTAGATTCCCTTGGTTCATTGCCTACATATAACACCCAGTGCTCATTCCAACAAGTGCCCTCCTCAATGCTCATCACCCATTTTCCCCACTTCACTGCCCTCCCATCAAACCAGTTTGTTCTCTGCATTTAAGAGTCTCTTATGGTTTGTCTCCCTGTTTGAAACTATTTTTCCCCTTCCCTTCCCCCATGGTCTTCTGTTAAATTTCTCAAGTTCCACATATGAGTGAAAACATATGATATCTGTCTTTCTCTGACTGACTTACTTCTCTTATCATAATACCCTCCAGTCCATCCACACTGCTGCAAATGGCAAGACTTCATTCTCTATCATTGCCAAATAGTATTTCATTGTATATGTAAACCACATCTTCTTTATCCATTCATTAGTTGATGAACATTTGGGCTCTTTCCATGATTTGGCTATTAAACATTGGGGTACATGTGCCCCTATGCATTAGCACTCCTATATCTTTTGGGTAAATTCTTAGTAGTGCTATTGCTGGGTCATAGGGTAGATCTATTTTTAATTTTTTGAGGAACCTCCACACTGTTTTCCAGAGTGGCTGCATCAGTTTGCATTTCCACCAATAGTGCAAGAGGGTTCCCATTTCTCTACATCCTCACCAGCATCTGTTGTTTCCTGAATTGCTAATTTTAGCCACTCTGACTGGTGTGAGGTGGTATCACAGTGTGGTTTTGATTTGTATTTCCCTGATGATGAGTGACGTTGAGCATCTTTTCATGTGTCTGTTGGCCATCTGGATGTCTTCTTTGGAAAAGTGTCTATTCATGTCTTCTGCCCATTTCTTCACTGGATTATTTGTTTTTATTTTCTTTTATAAAATATTTTTTAAATGTTTTTTTAATTTATTTTTTGAGAGAGACAGAGCACAAGTAGGGGAGGGTCAGAGAAAGACACAGAATCCAAAGCAGGCTCTAGGCTCTGAGCTGTCAGCACAGAGCCCAACGCAGGGCTCGAACCCACGAGCAGTGAGATCATGACTTGAGCCAAAGTCAGACGCTCAACCGACTGAGACACCCAGGCACATTTATTTTCTTTTTTTTTTTAATGTGGGGAGGGGCAGACAGAGATGGAGAGAATCCCAAGCAGGTTCCATGCTTAGCGTGGAGCCCCACACAGGGCTCAATCTCACAACTGTGAAATCAGGACCTAAGTCGAAATCAAGAGTCAGGCACTTAACCAACTGAGCCACCCAGGTGCCCCCATTTTCTAAGCATGTGACCCCAGATGTCTGGCCTAATGTTTCAGCCACTCTTAATGGACTGATTCCAGACAGGGTACATAGCATTCTTCATCACTAGTTGGTATGCCTGGAACTAACCCAAAGATAGTTATAAAACCAGAGAGCTTATAGCAGTTATCTCAAAAGAATATTCTTTCTCTCTAGGCAAGATGGGAACTCAAGGTAGAGAGAGTAGGGCATCCACAATAGAAAGAAGGGAAGTAGGTTTTTATGGCTTTGTTAATTATTTTCTTTTTCCCATGATGAAGAGAGAAAAAATAACTCATCATTCTTACTTATATAAATGATAGCATAAATCTCAATTTTGTTTCTGGGAAGCATGAGCATGTAAAATGTTTACAGTATTTCACTTATTATGATTATAGATAATCTGGTCTGTACCTCTTAAGATCTTTCAGATAATAATGATGAAAATATCTTTAATAGAATGTAGTCAGGGTGAGTTTATGGAGGATGAACTTTCTATTAATATATTTCAGCAATCCTTTTGTACCTCAATTTTATTGAGGAATATGTGGAAATAATCATTAAGAATGTCCAGGAAAGACAACTTTCCATAATTGTTTTCTCCAATAAATGTGAGAGGTTGCCACCCTGAAACAACACAGTCAACCTTCTATATAATGATGCTGTTAGAGAACAAGGAGAGGGAGAAGAGGGAGAGACAGAGAGACAGAGAGAGAGAATTAATTAAAATGAGACAGAGGATTACAGGAGAAAGGAATAGACTCCAAAGCCTATCTCTAAAATTCTGAAAGCAAGTGGCTCAGGTCATGATCTCACAGGTGATGAGATCGAGCAGTGTCCTGAGCCTTGCGTTGGGCTCTGAGCTGACAGGGCAGAGCCTGCTTGGGATTCTCTCTCTCTCCCTCACTCTTTGCCCCTACCCCACTCATGCACACTCTCTCTTCCTCTCAAAATAAATAAACATTTTTAAAATTTAAAAAATTCTGAATATAAAGAAGAAGAAGGCAGTATAGCAGAAATATATTACCTAGGTTTAAATATCAGTCGCGCCCCATTTATTAGCTGTGTGACATTGGGAATTATTTGAATCCCCTAAACCTCAGCTCTTTACCTGTAAATGGAAATAATAGTTCCAACTTCATATGGTTATAATGATTATTAGAAGACCTAATAGATATAAAGTACTTTTTACAGTATCTGGCAATAGTACTTGGTAAACATTATGCACTATTATTACAGAAAATAAATAGGCCATCTCTGCTAATTACCTAATTAATGTCCATTACATCTGATGAAATTTATAAAATGAGTTCTTCCTTAAATTGATTTACCCTCTTTTGTAATTATTTGGAGTTGATTTTTCCATCCATAGCTTATACAAAGCTTATTATCTTATTCCTGAAAAAGTTCCACTTTTACCTTGGTTCCTCACTTAGCACCTCCCACAAAGGAGGCAGTACCCAGTCTGCCTTCTACTATTTAGTCCTCAGGATCAGCATGGCCACTTTCAAGGGCTCTGCTAAGATACAGAATCTAGTCAGCCCAAAAGACTCATAGGATCAGCCACTATGACATGCTCCTCCCTGTGGGTCATTTAATAGTTACAAGACTGCAAAGCATGCAACTTAGGGAGGTGCACTTATGGAGCCTCTTAAACTGGACTCATTAGCAACCCTTTTCCTTCCCCTCTAGTCATTTCAGAGCCCCATGCTTAAAAACTTATTCTTAGGCAAAGAAAATTTGCCCCACATTTGGAAGACATTTGCTACCTAAGGGGTCTCCTTTGGTGAAGATCCAAAAGAAACTATGAGTCTACTGATGATCACCTCTCATAGAACTGTAACATTTTAGAGGTGAACAGGGTATATAGTCCTCTCATTTCATAGAAAAGGAAACTGGGGCCCAGAGAGGTAGTTGCCTTATGTGAGGTCACACAGCCAGGTCACAGTGCAGCTGGAAGGACCGGATTCCTGGTCCTGTATCTTTCCATTAGATCCTATTATTCTTTTCCTGTTTGACCCAGGGATAAAGAGAGAAGGTTGGATTATGTCATATATGTCCCCTTAAATAATACAATCTAAGCAACTACCATATTATAGGGACTATTTACAGAAAAAGGGAATACCTTCCTCCATTGAGATTTGTGTGCATTGAAATAAGCAAATGTCTTATACTTAATTGGATTGTCTAGAAATAGAATTTATGCCTCTAGAAACACATCTGAAATTATGATAGAAGCAATGCTTACAAAAAGCCTGACTTTCATCTATAAAATTTACTTTTAGGATCCTGAATAGGGACATGGAATAATCTAAGATGTTGTCAATTTTTACACTTGGGGTATGTGTGTGAGTGTCTGTGTGTGCATGTGTGCGTGTGTTTATCCTAACAGTGTATGACAGGTCAAAATTTTCAATTGGTGAAGTTTCCTGCAAACAAGGAAAGGGCTGGCCCTGTTGTGAGTTTGCCCTAATGACTGCCCCTTCCTTTCCATCTGCCAGTTGGTCAAGCTGCAGTGAAATCCAGTGCCATGTGCTCTGCAGTTGTGTTTAGGCTAAGCACAGATGATCAGGACACTGAGCTTACCTAGACTTTGGTTAAATATAAAAGTTATGATCTAAAGGAAGGCCATATCATACCAGATATAGTCAAACCCATTTAAATTCTAAGCCATTTAGCATACACATCCTAAACTATAAACTGTAAACATTATTTGACTGATTAGTCATTTTTTTAAATGAAATTTATTGTCAAATTGGTTTCCATACAACACCCAGTGCTCATCCCAACAGGTGCCCTCCTCAATGCCCATCACCCACTTTCCCCTCCCTCTCACCCCCATTAACCCTCAGTTTATTCTCAGTTTTTAAGAGTCTCTTACGGTTTGGCTCCCTCCCTCTCTTTTCTTCCTTCTCCTCCCCCATGGTCTTCTGTTAAGTTTCTCTACCCTATGACCCAGCAATAACACTGCTAGGAATTTACCCAAGGGATACAGGAGTGCTGATGCCTAGGGGCACTTGTACCCCAATGTTTATAGCAGCACTTTCAACAATTGCCAAATTATGGACTTACTAGTCTTCAACTTCGCTACCGAGTAGGTAACAGAACACAGTTAATGTGAGACTTGGGATATATATTTCCATATATATTCCCCATATATATGCTAACATCTGATGCAGCTCAGAATAAAGAAACATATATAAAAGAAGACTATAAAATAAAGGTTATATAAAAAGGGGGAGGAAATGACAAATATAAAAAAATTTATCAGAAATGTGGGATGAGGCAGTCGCTTCAGCTGAATACCACGTTCACCCTGGGCTTCCTGACCACAAATAATATTGGTGAAACTGAGCTCCTTATTTTATATATTTACTCCCACATAAATAGCACTCTGTTTATCTCATTTCATTCTCCTTGGTTCATATGCTCTGAGCCAAAGGTTATCATATATGTAAAGGCTGTTCTGAATTGCCTGGTTATAAGCCAAAACTATCTAAACTAATATAATGAAATCACATTATGGACAAATTGAAGATCCACAATCACTTATCTAAAACCATTGGGACCAGAATTCAAAATGATTCAGTGTTTGGAAATGTAATAAATTATATGGAGCCTACGTTATGTATCATTTATTTCCAGAGCCTAGGGCAGCACCCTGTAATCAAACACAAGACTGTTTCTAAAGTAAAATACATGAAGAGTCACACTTGCTGGTATATATGAAGTCTATATATAGCCATGCATCAGTTCACATCAGGTTTTGCCAACAATGGAGTTTGTTCCAAATATGAAAAACTTTTGGTTTTCAGAGCTTTTTGGATTTGGGAATGGTGGATACAGGATTGTTCACATATACTCACACATGCACACACACACACATACGTGCACACACATAATAAAGAACTACACATGAGAAATTGGACTAGTGAAAACTTTGCCTTTTTTCTTATTTTATATTTGACCTGAAGCAAATTATATCACTCCGGGCTACTTTTGCAGCCAAAAAAAAACAAAAAAAAAAGGAGAAAATGTGGAGTTATCCAAAAGATAAACTGTGACTAAAGGTTGTAAACACTCTTTGAAACACTCTTCGTGAATGAACATAGCTGGAAGGTTAGGAGATTTGAATGTCATCACAGTTTTGCTATTGACTTTTGATGTGACCCCAAGAAAGTCACTTCATTTCCCTGATCCTCAGATTTCTCTCCTGTAAAATGAGGCGACTGGAAATAATCTCTAAAGCCTTTCCACAATCTGTGTTTCTAAGGTTTTCATTTTGCTCATGTCAACAGTTTTAATTTTTTAAAATTAATATCCAATAATATGTTTTAAATCATCTCTTAGACTAACATGTCTATTTTTATGCAACTGAATATATTAATCTTCCTTTAGTCACTGAATTACAAGAGTTTGGAGCCATTTTCTTTACCGTTTCTAAATACATTATTTTACATGTGAGCGATGTGGAACAAGTAAACATGAGAGTAAACCCAGAATGTTCCCACTCTCTTCAGCTAGGCTTTGCAAACCTCTGTATTACTTAAATGCCTTGATGTCCTTAAAATAAGAACAGAAAGTGCTACAAGATTATTTCTCAACTCTGGAAATATTTGTGAGTAATTTTGCCAAAATATTAGTCAGAAATGCTAATTGAAAACTCCAGATGGCAGTATCACAGTTACCTTGCTTTGCTAATTTTCGTCTTTGAAATCTTGCCCTCCTAAGAAAACACATTGAAAAGAAGTCTCTTTGAAACATTATCTTGGGCATGAAAATTAGCTTCTCAAGGGTTTTTAAAAGCAAATTCATACTTGTGGCCTCTGTCCCATGTCTTTTTTGTAGCCACTGTTTTAATTTCTAAAAAGTACATCTTGGAATGGCCCAATGGTAGGAAATAGTAAGTTGAGTTTTATAAAAAATATTTACCAGTTGTGAATCTTATTAAACTGCTGGCACTCAACAGGACAATTATTGTGTTATCCAATGTCCTCCTGGAGCCAATCCAATTCAAAGTTTCCAATGACCTTGAATGAGACTTTGTACCATGTCAGCTGCTTGGTTATAAGAATAAAATAATAATCTAGGTTAGTATTTCTTGTGTTGACAGCATAACAGTTCTACAATTGTTGTCATGTGTATTTATTTTCCCATATATACTCTTGCTAATATATATTTTCCCCTTATCTGCAAAACGTCTCTTAATATTGTGTGTCTGAGTGTGTATGTGTGTGTTTGTGCCTGTACCATATATACCTTCAGTAACCTCTTCATCCTCTGTCCTTAAAACTGGTAACTTGTACCACTATAACTACTTAGTTAGTGATTAAAATGCTAAAAATACTAAATTTCTTAATATATTTTTAAATTTTATTTGTTTAGGACCAGGACCTCCAAATCCTAGCCTAATTTCCCACTTCTATTATGTATATTTCCTGCCCTATTCTTGTCTCTATAGGTTTAGAATATGAGCTGGAAAGAAAGCTCAAGGATTAGAGCACTTTATCTTTTCAACCCTTCTAGCTCTCATTCCAATCTCTGCCCTACACTCTTACTGTGTCCTGAATAGTGGCCTGAAGTTCATACATTAATGCATTTTAGTATATACTTTTGCTGGAGAGACACAATTTGATGCATAGTACATCCAAATGCAAATTATTACAGGAATCTACTTACGGTTTTTCTTGTCTTTTTCCACTTAAAGAATATATCCCCAATATGTGTAAGAAATATTTTTATAGTTCTTTTTACATTTTTGCACATTGCAACTCATTTCTTAATCTAGTTTTTCTAAACCTTTAAAAACAGCCATCACGATTTCTACTCAACTTTTTTGAGCATAGTCTCACTTCATTAATTTCTTTTAAAGTTTAGTGAGCAAAATTTCTACATAACTTCTTTGGCTTTTCTTCTAAGAGTATAGCCTTGAAAATATAAACAAAGTCACATATACTTATACCCATAAAATATATGAAGAAACATTTTTGATAAATTCAGAGATTTGAACGTGAAAAGAAGGCAAATTTTTTTTATCCCAGCTCCACTCTCAACCATAACATACCATGTAAATAGCCCTCACAATATCACCCTACCTACCTCCTAAGGCTCACTGATTTTGCCTACTGGTCTACCTGCCAGTGAGGGATAAAGGAGAATCAGGGAATGGCTGTTAAAGAGAGATGGAAACAAGCCAAAACATAAAACGAGATAGATGAGGGAAGTTTGGGTGCTAAGCTAGTGACTCTTGCACTCTTGATACTAACTGAAAAGTAATGTACAAATCTTAAGGCACACCAAAGGCAGCTGTGTTCCGTATCCAACAATAGCTTTCCTCTCTTCTCCAAACTTAAATACCCCAATTCTTCATGTAAATTTTCCTATAAAAAAAGAATCAAATAAGCAAATCAAATATGAATAAGATGTAACCTAGCCTATTTGTTTTTATGAGTTAGGCCATTAGATTTGAGTGTGCTTAACTGTGATTATAGATTTTGGTAAAAGAAATGGTGAATTACTAATAATTTACAGTCTCTCTGGTGTACATTCAAAATAATAGTAATAATAGCTAACATATACGGTATACTTCTATGTGCCATACACTTTCATGTATTTTCAATACTTTACATGTATTAAATGAACTTAATAGTCATAACAATTGTATTAGCATTCCTGTTTTAGAGACTAGGAAACAGAAATACTAAAAGGTTAAAAGACTTGTCCAAGGTCACCCAGCTCATAAGTGGCAGCCTCAAGGTCACACACATATAAGAAAAATTTTCCCTAACTTGAGAGTTTATTGAAAACAAGTAATTGTGCAAATGAAAAATAAATAATACATTTCATCAAATGGAAATTGGTTTCATATCCAATAATTAATTCTGTCGTAATTTCTGGAAGGAGGTGGTTAAATTAATCAAACAAAAGAAGTTTAACCACATAGTAAATAAACAGTTACAGTTATGGTGCAATCATTTTGTGCCAAGAATTACTCTACTGAGTTAGATGTTTTTATTATTTCCTTAAACTCAGACAATATACTAGTTGAATATTCCCATGCTCAAACAAAAGATGTAAAAATATATGTTTTTGTGCATATTATATACAAAATTGAAGCTTTATTATATCTTCTAATGCTAAAAATATATATTGGGAATGCACATTAATCCTCAGTTGTCCCTTGTCAGCAATATATTAAAATTATAGCCTTTCATGACTTTATACCGAGAATTTAAACTGCACATGTTATTTAGCTCTAATTTTACCACCACCTCAAATGTTATGTTTGTAAACTTACACCTCCTGGTTCATTTTATAGGATGCAATTAAGTGGATAGCTGCCCAAGGTTGTGACACAGTAATATATTTTCACATGGTGGTTTGATTTAAGGCTATTGATATGTTTGTTCAAAAGACTGAAGACTAAGCATTATACTAGACATTGAAAGCAGCTGCCATAAAATCAAACTGCAAAAAGTACAATGGTCTATATACCCATCATAAATGCTCTGCCTTACTGTTATTTTGAAGACCTAAAATAACCTGTGGAAATTTTCATGGTATTAACTCTCCCTAAAAGTCAAATAAAATACTTGTACTAAACCTCTGGTTAATTTTTTAAGCACAAATTGTATTTGAACACTTAAATGGAAACACTGGTATGAAGGTTTAGTTTATTTATTTATTTTTTTAAATTTTTTAACATTTATTTATTTTTGAGACAGAGACAGAGCATGAATGGGGGAGGGGCAGAGAGAGAGGGAGACACAGAATCGGAAACAGGCTCCAGGCTCTGAGCTGTCAGCACAGAGCCCAACACGGGGCTCGAACTCACAGACCGCGAGATCGTGACCTGAGCCGAAGTTGGCCGCTTAACCGACTGAGCCACCCAGGTGCCCCTAGTTTAATTTTTTTTAAATAAACCTTTCAGAAATATTTTTAAAATATTAGGAAAATAATAATGTAAACATGGAAGACCAAAATGAACTCCACAAAACACTAAAGGAGTGTTATAGGCATTACCTGTCCTCCTCCAAAAAAAAAAAAATTCAAATAATTTGGGGAGATGCAGTTTCTTTATAGGTTTCTTTTCCATAACTCATCAAGATAATTTTATATGTCAATTAATTGCCTTATGAATCTCCAAGAAAGAAACACTGCATACAGCATTTCCTATAATATCTGACCATAAAACCACTTTTTCATAGAACATCTTGGAGGACTCAAAGTTATACAGAAGTTATTTGGGGATTTTTGATTCAGAAACAAAGGACTCTTGCCACACATACATTTCTGGGCCTCTAATGGGAAGATGCTCGTGAGTCTGGGCCCTCCCTATATGTAAGATTTCCACTTGACTCAGCTCCCCTAAGGTAGAGGTATTCTCATTCATCATTGACACCCCAGCCTAGCACATTGCATGATACATATTAAGAGTCAACAAATATCTGCTAAACTTTTCTATTCAAGATATTGTCATTACACTGCTATTTTACTATCCTTTCCCCTCTTTTCTCTCATTTAGCTCCCTGAAGTTGATCCATTGATTGGTCATGTAAGTCTGGGCCTTTCTAGTCCTGATTCAGTGTTTCCATAGCCAAGATATGATTAAAGAAATACCTGAAGCCCATTTGTAGCCCTAATCCATTCCTATTCTTCCATTCTGAAGGGTAACCACTGTCTAACAAAGTCACTGTAAATACACAATATGATACCTTTACTACTTACCATGCAATCATACTAACACAATGGGTACCATTCTTCAACTTGTTTTTTTCTTCATTCAACATTATGCTTTCACTATGTATCCATGCAGTACATGTAAATCTTGTTCATTCATTTTAACATGTATGGAGAATTCCAGTGGTGCCTGAGTGGCTGAGTCAGTTAAGCATCCAACTCTTGGTTTCAGCTTTGGTCATGATCTCACGGTTCATGGGTTTGAGCCCCTCATCAGGCTGTGTGCTGACAGCGTAGAGCCTGTGTGGGATTCTCTGTCTCCCTCTCTCTCTGCCCCTCCACTCGTTGTGTTGTCCTTGTCTCTCTCAATATAAATAAACTTAAAAAAATTTTAACATGTATGCAGAATCCACTGTATGCATATGCCATAATTTTTTACCCATTCTCCTTTTGATGAGCATTAGGTATTGCATTTTTTAAAGAAATTGTAGTGCCCCACCCAGATTCCTTTTCCTTGGGCACTGCATCCACCTCCAGCTGCTCTAAGTATTGGTTGCTGATGGCTCACAAGCTACCCCTTTATCCAGAAATCTCTCTTGGCTGAAAGAAGCTACCTTACCCTGGAGGTGACATTACCCCACCTTGTATACATATCCTAGGTATGACAGGCACAGAGTATAAAATGATCCCATTACCTCGAGGGAGAAACTACTCAATGTAATTTATGTCACAGAGCCTTTCATGGATCTAACCATAAAGAATTATTCACCTGAGACCATATCTTTGCCTGACATTTCTCCATTCTATCCCTGCTTCCCTCACTCCCTTACAGGTTTCTCCTGAAGAACACACTCACAATAAATGGCATACACCTTCATCACTGTCTGAGACTCTGCCCCTGAAGAACTCAACCTCCAGCAGAGTCCTTGTCATAAACACTATTAGAAAATGCAGTGACCATTCTCACATGTCTCAATGTGCAAGTTTGCCAGAGGGTTGCCTGAGTATATGCCAAAGTTTCTGCCTATTAGGATAGGCCTATCTTCAATTTAATTAGATGTTGCCAAATTGCTTTAGAAAGTAGTATCAATTTACACAACCACTCCCATTTCCCACAGTATCTCTAGCACTTGCTGCTTTCGGCATTTAAATTTTGCTACCAGGTTGGGAGTAAAATGATTCACTATCCCACTCCTTCGTTCTGAGTTGTTTCCTTTTAATTTTGTTATTTAACAAATACTTGTATAGCATTTACTGTGAGCCTTATAAAGCACTTTACTAACATTAATTCATTTAATTCTCATAAGAAACCTATGAGGTAGGTACTTCTATGATTATCCCATTTTACATGTGAGGAAACTGAATCACAGGGGTCACAAAGGGGTAAGTAACTTGCTTAAGGTTGCACAGATAGAAAGTGGCAGAAATTGTATTTGAACTAAGGCAATCTGTCCAAAATACCCATGTGCTTACTCACTATCCTAATGCCATCTATTAACTATACCCTTCACTAGTTCTCATAGTATTGATCTCTACAGAGTAACTCTCTTGAATTTGGGTTCTCTTGGAAATGTTTTTTTTTAAATAAATACATAAAAATAAAAAATAAAACCCTATATAATAAATTGTGGTCTGCTATATAATGTCCACTCCCCAAGGTATCCACATCCTAATTCCAAAACCTGTGAACGTTAACTTATATGGCAAAAGGGATTGTGTAGATGTAAATTAAGTTTCCTGAAACAGGAAGTTTATCCTAGATTATCCAAGTAGGCCCCAAATGTATCACAAGGGTCCTTATAACAGGAAGACAGAAACAGATTTAACTATAGAAGTAGGAGATATGACAACAGTAGCAAAAGACTGGAGTGACATGAGTAAGGGTTCATGAACTACAGAATATGGGTGGCCCCCAGAAGCTTAGAAAGTCAAGGAATTAATTCTCCTGAAAAAACAGCCCTGCCAATCAAAGGTTGACTGACTCATTTTGGAACTCTAGAACTGTAAGAGAATAAATTTGTGTTGTTTTAATCACTGAGTTTGTGTTAATTTAATTCAGTAATAGGAAAATAATACAATAATCTATCCACAAAATCAGTAACTGAAAAAACAATTATTTATTCTCATGCATATGTGGGTCAGCTTATCTTCTCCCTGTTGTTTGGGGTGGCCCTAATCTTCATGTCTATCAGCCTTCTCCTGGGACAAGTGGGGTGGTCCAGGTATATTGTTCCCCAAGGTGATAGCACCAGTACAGAAGAAACTCTCAATTGACACCTACATCTGAAACTGGCACACTGTCATTTTCCTTTCATTATATTGGCTACAGCAAGTCACATGGCAGAGTCCAGCATCAAGTGTTAGAGAAATATACTCTTCTGCCTTTACTTCAACATTGAAAAATGCATTGCATACTTTCTTGAATCTAGTTTTTAAGTCTAATTGCTCTAATCTAATTTGTCATTTTTTCTAGGATTTCTTCCATTTCTGTCAGATAGCTTTTAAGAATTTTTGTTTGTTTTTGAGGAGCTTAGATTTTGTTTTTTACATTGAGGAAAATAGATTTATTTGTAAATTTGAAAGTTAACTTCCAGGGAAATTTAACAGAAAATAAATAGTAGTCACTTAAGAATTTAAGTAATGAGCAAATGAAGATAACTGGCACTTCCTTACATTAAAAAATATGAATTTTAGGGTATTTAATAGCTTTTAGATACAATGAGATAATCCAGACAAAAGAGTATTTCAAATTTACTGAAACAGATTATCCAGGTTTGCTCTTCCTTCTTAGAAATCCCACCACTTCCTCCAAGTAACCTTTCACTCTTTACTCTTATAGTCTTGAATTTAATTACTTTATGTATTCGTTAAGTAAATACACAAAGCCTGTTACGAAGTACTGTGCTGAATTACAGGCCAAACCAGGACAGACAACAGATCATGTACAGTAGTTTGCTTGCTGTGTTTCTTTTCCCCTTGGTTCAAAATCCATTTTTATGAGCCAAGGTAACATTATTTTTAGTGTATTGTGTTTTTTTTTCCTCATAGGCATCACTTCCCCTTAATTATTATAAGTCTTGGCCCCTGAAAGCTAGCCTTCTTGTTCATTTTTTGCTCCTTTTAGTCAATTCAAATCTTTATTCATCTTTCTGTCTTCAGCTTCTTTATTAATTCCGTTCCATCTTCTGCCTTGTTTCTTAAATCATTCATTCCCTGAAATCAAGGAACACATCCTCCCCATAATCTGGGCTTGAATGTATTACAATATCTCTTGCACGTATGCCCTATCAGTGGCATTTCCTACCCTATGACTGGTGTTGGACTCACAGATGACTAAGTGAGAAGTTTAGATTTGAATTTGTTTCCATTTATCTCACTGGGATGTTGGGATATTATGTCAAACTGAGGACTCCTATCTTGCTTTAGGTCTAAAAAAAATTGCAACCATACAAACTCTTTCTTATTATCTCAATTTTATGCTTCTGGAATTCCTCTGCTGGGCCTTCTTATCTACCCTCCACCTTTCTGCATAATTTTTTTTGTATCTCTTTACATTTTTGTGCTATATTCTAATTGATTTGTTTTTCCAGAGTAGCTCCCACTCCACTCATCCTCTCTTTGGCTGGGCCTAATCTGCTATTTAACATTTGTTGAGTTTCCATTTCACTTACTATGTGTGCTCTATAACTATGCACTTGCTTTTTCCATACAACTTTGTTTACTTTCTTTTTAATGTTTTTATTTATTTTTGAGACAGAGAGAAAGAGAGAGAGAGAGAGAGGGAGAGAACGAGTGGGGGAGAAGCATAGAGGAGGAGACAAAGAATCCGAAGCAGGCTCCAGGTTCTGATCTGTCAGCGCAGAGCCCGACGCTGTTCCCGAATTTGTGAACTGCGAGATCATGACTTGAGCCAAAGTCGAATGCTTAACTGACAGAGCCACCTAGGCGCCCCATTGTTTACTTTTTTATTATGGTTTTTATTCTTTCTTTCATTCTATAGCTTTAAGCTTTTTTACTGGGGCTATTATATTTCAGATCATTCTATAATCTTCAGTTCTTGGGGTGCAAATTCTCCTGGTTATGCAGCTGTTCCGTCTCCCTCATGAAATTCTGTTTTCCTTTTTTTTTTTTTTTTAATTCCCATGTGCTCTGTTTGTGGGATGATCCTTTCAGAGCTGTTCCCCTCCTGTTTCTTCCAGAGACCTGAGAGGTTCATGAGTTCTCGTGCCAACCAACACTGTTGTTAATTTCTCAATTTGGGATTCCTGCACCCCAGGAGTGGTGTAAATTCAGTACTCACACCTGTTGGTGTCGACTTAGATTTCCAATCCTTTGCAGATTTCTTTACTCAACCCATCCCAGGCCTGCCCCAGAGGGCAGAGTCTCTTTAGTCCCATTTCATACTAGGGTCAGCCCTTCAAGACTTACAGTGATACAGGGGACTGTCCCAGTGTCTGTCTTACGTGAGTCCAGGGCCTCATCTCCTGACTCTGAACTGGACTCTAGTCCCAACTTTCAAATCTCTGCCTGATTGTGAAGCTCCATGGCTTCATCTTCTTACAAACCTGACTTCATATTACTTATTCGTTTCTGGTACCAGGGATTTTTACTTTCTTTCAAGCTTGGTTATTCACTTTTTAAAATGTACATATTTTCCAGTGTTTCCTTTTTTCTTTTCCATAATTAGGAGTAAGAGGAAGAAACTTCTATTGCTATCTCCTTTCACTATGTTGATAGGAAGTCTCTGTCTTGACTTTCTATTGTATAATAGTATTTGATGATCCTATTTACTTTCCCAGTCTCTTTTAGCACAGGGACCCTATTCTAAATCCAGCTGATACCTACAGACCCTATTGTCTCCCAGCTTTCCTTCCCCATGGTGAATCTTCCACTATACAAAAGTCTTCTAGAACCAATCACACACAGTCCATCTGGTTAGATTTCTTGGTTGTAGCAGTCCCACCATATTTGAAATTTTTTTTTTTTTTGAGAGAGAGAGAGAGAGAGAGAGAGAGAGAGAGATCGCAAGCACAAGCAGGGTAGGGACAGAGGGAGAAGGAGGAAGAGAAACCCAAGCATGCTTCATGCTCAGCACGGAGTCCAGCACAGGGCTCAGTCTCGCGATCAGGAGATCATGACCTGAGCTGAAGTCAAGAGTCAAATCAAATGCTCAACCAACTGAGCCACTCAGGCACCCCTGAACTTCTGTTTCTAAAATCAAGCCAAAGGCTGTGACAGTGCCTGGATACTAAACAGACTATCCTCACTCAAGGCCCATCTCTACATTCAGGTTACTTTCTCCTATCCATTCCCCAATGATGAGCTTTATCCTGTTGAGTAAATCACTGCCAGGATATGGAGTATGCCTCAACAGTTTACCCCTGCCCTCATCAAAATCTCACCATAATACAGTAAAATCCTCTTTCAACAAACATCGTACTATCTAGAGCCCCTGATTAATTTCCAATCCCAAACCATTGCTAGAGCTCTATTTTGAGAAGAGAAAAGAAGCTTATATTGAGAAAGGAAGTTTATATCAAGGATTTACTCCAGTAATAAATTCCTGGTTATGTGTTGAAGTTATATACATTCATCCTAATCTCTGACTGTACAATGATTATTGACATTCAGAAAAATCAATATCAGACACTGGAAATTCACAGTGGCCAAAGATAAATACATTTTTTGTACTTCCCATGACAGTAAAGGTCATGAATACATTTTAAAAAGATTTTCAGTAAGAATTAAAAGGGAGGCAGTTAATCCTAAATTAAAAAAATTTTAAGTAATTAAAACAAAACAGCATATTACCCAGAATTTCCTATCAATTGAGACATTTCTGTACAATATTTCTATTAAATAGTATTATTTAATGAGTTTTCAGTTTCCTAAAATTATTTCCTATAAATTAGATTACAGATTTAATTCACCTTGTGAAAATTTGCAGAAAATATTGTCTTTTGACATGGTAAAAAAAAATCTATAATGCCATTTGAAGTTGACTTTTTTTTTTAATTTTTTAATGTTTATTTATTTTTGAGACAGAGAGAGACAGAGTATGAATGGGGGAGGGTCAGAGAGAGATAGAGACACAGAATCTGAAACAGGCTCCAGGCTCTGAGCTGTCAGCACAGAGCCTGATGCGGGGCTTGAACTCACAGACTGTGAGATCATGACCTGAGCCAAAGTCAGACACTTAACCGACTGAGCCACCCAGGCGCCCCTGAAGTTGACTTTTTAAGAATATGTTGACCTACATTATTACAGATACTATTGAAAAATCTTTAGGAATTGTAAAGAAAAACAATATAAGTAAATAATACTAATAACATTCTTCTTGAATAATTTTTGAAACAGAATACTTAACTACAGAATAATTAACATGCATGAAATAACCAATCCCTTAGCTTTTTCACCTAGAATTCCTTAGCAAATTTTTGCTTACTCATGTGTTCTGAAAGCAATTTCAGGTGTCTCCCTTCTGGGAATTTTTTTTTAAGAAAACTTCCTAAGTAACTTTCTAATAAAAAAGCCCCTTATGTATGCTATGTTATGTTTTCTATTTGACTATTTTTTAAAAGTTATCCCACAAAAAGTTTAGCAACATTTTCTGGGGAAAATAATTCCATAATTAGAACTAAAAGATTTCCAATAATGAATATAATTACTTCTATTTCTTATAGCTGATCTATGTAATACTACGTATTTCTATATACAGTTCAAGGTGGTAGAAGATATGATTTGATGCATGATATAACTAAGCCATGAAATGAGCTCTATGCTAAAAATAGAGGTATGTGTCACTCTCTCTTTTTTTTTTTTTAAGTTTATTTATTTTGAGAGAGAGTGTGTGTGTGCAATCTGGGAAGGGGCAGAGTGAGAGGGAGAGAGAATCCCAACCAGGTTCTGTGCCAGCATGAAGCCTGACATAGGA
This sequence comes from Panthera uncia, assembly GCF_023721935.1. Classification (NCBI taxonomy): domain Eukaryota; kingdom Metazoa; phylum Chordata; class Mammalia; order Carnivora; family Felidae; genus Panthera; species Panthera uncia. The sequence goes on from NC_064816.1 coordinate 129,740,428, forward strand.
CTCAATCCCGTGAACCTAGAAATTGTGAGCTGAGCCAAAATCAAGCAAGAGTCAGATGCTTAACCTCCTCAGCCACCCAGGCACCACTGTGTTACTCTTAAAAATATGGAAAAGATAATATTCTCATAATATGGTAATTAATGAAGCATCTGACCTCATTAATGAAGTTATAATATTCCTAACTTCATTAAAATTCTAACTATCTTAATATCCAATCTCTCTGGATTAGAAAACATCCAATATAACCCCTTACTGTAAACAGGCCTAACTATAGCATATTTGCAGACCAAGGATATTTATGAATCAGGAAAAAAATGCTACAGAAAGTATCCAAGTACATTTTTCTTTTAACTAGGACATTTCTATTACCAACATCGGATTGGATTTGCTAAGGAAGCTCTAGAGGCTGGTTAGGTCTTTCCATCTAGGTTAGTTCACTGTGGTGGCTTCCATTAATTACAGTGCTTGTTGTTTTGGATTAAATTTCCAAGAGTTTAAGTGACTTGCAGCAACGACAGAATCCCCCAGTCTTTCAGGCCTCTGTTAGCCAAGACTTCACAATTCTTTCCCTAAGTTGAGGATAGAGCTCCTCCTTCTTTTTCCTATTCTAATGAATGTTCCCACTCTATACACATTTTCTTAAACCAGATTTTGCACTTTTCAAAGTCGGGGGGAGCCCCTTGATATCGGCTCAGGTGGTAATCTCGCAGTTGTGAGACTGAACCCTGCATTGTCAGGCTCCACGCTGAGCATGGAGCCTGCTTGGGGTTCCCTCTCTTCCTCTCTCTCTGTCTCTGTCTCTTTCTGTCAAAATAAATAAATAAATAAATATTAAAAAATAACTCTATGAAGATTATCTTGTCATTTGTGGATAGACATCCCACGAAAATAATTGAAGGGTATTTGATACAGTGACACAGCCCAGGGTTCAGAGCCTGACAGACCTGGCATGAAATCCATATTTACTAACTCTGCAAATTGCTTAACTCTTGGAGCTTCACTTTCCTCATCTATCATATGACGACAATAATTAGCAACTCTTAACAAAGGAGATAATATACAAGAAAAGATAAGTTTTTCTCTCTCTTAGAATCTAAGGATGTCCATGCTTTTTGCTTCTGACAAGAAATAATAATGGATATAATATAGAGGATCAGTCTGTTTTCTGAAACAATAACATGCTTCCCATTTATTCTAGCGATTATTATTACTTCCTAGCAACAGGAATCCCTAGCAGCAGGTGGAGGACAATTCATAACATAAACCAAGGAGAAAGTACCAGTCTTAACCTTAAACTAGTTCTTGTCGGTTAACTAAATGCTGAGTAATTTCTCTGTTCCATGTTGTGCCCCTAGAGATGTGTCTGCACCTCAAAGAATAAGCTGGAAATAAAAAGCCAAGGTCTCCAAAGAAGAAGAAACGAAGGCTCAGAAGAACTATGGTCTGTGCTGCCATTGCATTGTCCTCTCTTTGACAGGAATCTACTCTAAGTCACTGCCATTTTCCGAGAAGCTAAAGTTCCTTTTCTTTAAAATTCTCAGTTTGTTTGGTGTAGGGAATTTGCTATCTTTCATCAGTCTTCAAACCTCAGACCCTGGGCCACTAACTCCCTGAAGTTGAGAAAGACCCGGAAAGCATATATAAAAGATTGACTATCTAAAGGAGATCTTGTCTCAATTTCTGAGTGTCCTTGCCAGATGCCTTTACTGTACTCTGACTTTGATCAAATACATCAGCTCAGCCTGTGGCTTTGTCAACTCCTAATTCTAACCCAGCCTGCTTCTTGGCCCCTGACTACTGGTCTCATGTCAGAGCATCTGTTACATTCTCACTCAGGTTTCTGTGACTTCTTAATTCTGATCGTTCCTGTAAACTTCTTTCATAGTCTTGCCTTAACTACTGCAATCTAGGCTTTCAACCTTGCCATTCCCATCTACTGTCATTCCCAACTCCAGTGTGATAATTTGTCCTCCCCCAGAATATCATCAATAAAAATGATGCTCCAGAACTGCCTGCCTTCTCAAAATTGCTACTGAGAATTTTATAGTTCTACAGTACTTTTTTAATACTATGGTGTTAGAAAACAAAATTATATAAATTGTCCAAAGAATTCCAGTTCACAAGCTCTATAAAATAATCCTGGATAAAATCTTATGGATCAGTGATTATTAGAGAATGATCTACTGTGATCCACTAGTGGATGGGCAATGAGGTTTCTCTTCATGGGCCAAGAAAGGACAAAAATCCTTCCCAGAGTGTCTTACAGGAGAATAATGCGCACCTCCATAGATTTTCATTTATATAAATGACCAAGGACAGTTTCAAAACCTATGATCTTAGCTAGGTTCCTCAGAAAGCAGAGACAGAGCTAAAGTATATGTGCAAATACTTTATTATGGAGTGCAATCCAGCAAAGCAAGGGACTTCAGCAAGAAAATTAGTGAAAACAGCTTTGATTCCTGTGTCTGTTGCTCATACTGTAATATGGCCACAATTGAGATTCATCTCATCTTCTGACCCCTTCACCACCCATTCAAGATTCCCTCATTCTTGGCCAGCACTTCGGATGGTCTCGTATTTTTGCTTACTGAGTGGCCCAAAGCTAACCATAGGGTGTTTAGTTTCTCCTCATTTCTAGATGGGCACCAACCAGATCCCATAGCATCTTCTTCCTCACCATCAACAAGAAAGCCCCAGGGCAGAAGGTGAGTAGTGCAGGAGCAGGTATGGAAAGGTGCTGGTGAGTTGTATTCTCTTGAAATCAGCTGAAACCCTTTCCAAGATGGTCACTCTAGTGGCTACTGCGGCAGAACAAGAGACTAAAATATCTTGGAGATGAGTGACATTGAAAGGATCTAAAACAGTATAGAAGTGTCTGGTGATGAGGAGAACAAAGGTAAAAAAAATGTAGACAAAATTACATGTCCTTACAATTTTCAGCCCATTGATAAATACCCGAAACTAGCAGAATATGACATTCCTCAAGGAACTCACAACTGCTTTAATGTTAATGTTTTGCTAGAGGCAAAAAGCAACCTTCCCTTGACAATAATAGCCAGATCTCCAGGACGCTGTTAAGTCTTCTTTAACATATGAAATTCCCATCTCTGCTTCCCCCACCAAACTTAAAAGTATTTAATCAATCTCTCCTCACAATCACAGTGTAGCTCTTTCTGCCCATGGGTCCTGTCCCAATGCTTTAATAAAAACACCTTTTTGTCTCAAAAATTCTTTCTTGACCATTCGCTCCTGGCCCACATCTCATCATCTGGTAGTTGTAGCAAGTGAGTTAGTAAACATTAAATTTCAAAACTTTTCATTCTTAATCTAAAGGTAGCATGTTCATTGAGGTTTTCTTCCCCTTAGGAAGTGGAAATGAGTAGGGCAGATGGTCCACAGGGCCCCTTGCCTTATCTAAGTAGTTGGGGGAAGGGTGTCAAAAAAACTGCATATTATTACCTGAGATGACCTCTATGCTGCTTATTTATTTCACTTGTTAACAATCAACTTGTTTTTATCTTGACTTTTTTTAAAGGATTTGAGGTGGCTTATAACAAAAAGCAAACCAATATAACAGACATATAAAATGGCCTAAGCAAATGAGAAAAATACAAATATGTTAATTGTATGTTTAGAATAATTACAGTGATAGAACTGAAAATTTGGCTCAGAGCTGTACAGTTCAGAAAGCATGATAAGTTACGTAGCTCTTGTTATCAGAAAGGGGGAAGCATGCCTTAGGAGGAGCAAAGTTTTTTCTGGCACTGAAATCTAAAAGAAGTTTCTGATATGGAGCTTTATAGGGGGAAATTGAATGATGTAATGGACAATGTTCTCAACAACATTTTTACAGCAAATGCAGAAGTGGATTTCATTTTATAATGAGGTAGGGGAAATTATTTTTAAAACTGGCACTATAATTTCTTTTAGGAAGAGAAAAAAACTTTTGCCGAGAATAACACTTGGAGTAGAAGCGAAACCTTCTATGGGTCTGGTGTGGGCTGTGCAGACTTGAGGGGAACAGGAAAATAGTTCTGCCAAATAGAGGGAAAGGAATTTGGAAGCATATGGGGCAATTTGGAAATGAGTGGGTGAAGAGCTAAGGTGGGAAGGAAAATGAGGGATAACAAAAGCCACTTGAAAAGATGGAAGGCTCTGTGAACAAGTGATCCCTCATCACCTACCACCACTCTCAGACCTCAGTAAAATCTGCTAAAATCATAATTGCTTTGGATATTTCAATACATATATTGATATTGAAAAAAAGAGGGCTAAGCTATGGTCAAAATAGCAGTGGGGCAAGATGGTGACAGAAATTAGGAATCCAGAAGCCAAGAAAAAGAGGAAATCAGGAGATTGTAAGCCATCTGGTGTTAACAAGAACCAGAGAACAAAAAAACAATGCTGAGGGCAGGTCCACAGGCTTTCAATACCAGATGAACAAGTGTTCACTTTGAAATTCCTTTATAAAAGCCAAAAGCCTAATAGTGCCAAAATGATAGACTATCCTTTCTCAGATGACACATGACATACTCATTATGAAGGAGTCCAGTAATTGTCACCCAGCATCCACTTCCCCCTTCTTTTTAGTTACAGAACATCTCCCTTTTTAGCTAGATATGTGGGGTCCCACCTAGAGCCGTTTCTTAACAGACCATTCAGCTGGTTGTTGCATGTTAGCAAATAGCTAATAAGATGTATGCAGAAAGGATATGGACAATTTCAGATCAGATCTTTATGGGAGGCTACTTGCCCATTTTTTCCAATTCTTCCATTCCTGAAAATTAGACTACAGACATGCTGGCAGTGAGCCAGCTTTGACCATGTGAATAAGGACAACACTCTTATCTAGGAGACAGCCTAGCAGTGATATAGAAGGAACCTAGATTTCCTGATGAGTAGAGCTACCTACCCTCCTTCCCCCCCACTACCTACCAACTCAAACTTTTACATGAGAGAAAAATAAATTCTATCACGTTTAAGTCATTGTTATTTGGTCTCTGTTAAATAAGCCAAGTCCATATCCTTTTCTTCAAATATATGCTCATCTGTTAATACTATTCTACAATTTGGGTGTAGCCCTTAAAATTATGTAGTATAAATATATTCCAAATGTAGCCAAAATTGTACTTCATCAGTTATAACAATGGTTCCATCACTGATATATTGCAAGTACTTCACTGAAATATTATTATTATTATTATTATTATTTGCTATAACTAACAGTACTACCTATTAGATGGAATGTTTTGCAGAATAGACCATGTTGGGGCACCTTGGTGGCTCAGTTGGTTGAGCGTCGGACTTCAGCTCAGGTCATGATCTCGCGGTTCGTGAGTTCAAGCCCCACGTCAGGCTCTGTGTTGACAGCTCAGGGCCTGGAGCCTGCTTCAGATTCTGTGTCTCCCTGTCTCTCTGCTCCCCCCCGCTCCCCACTCTTGCTCTGTCTCTCTCTCTCTCTCAAAAATAAACATTAAAAAAAATTTTTTAAAAGAAAAAATAAAAGAATACACCACATTTCCCGTTATAGAGCAGGGTTCAATATGCTGCAAATAAGAGGTAAAAAGAATGTCATAATGTCATGCTGGCACAAAGAAACTACACTTATTGAACATGCCAAAACTTTCCCTCATGAATATGGGAGAGAAGGCAGTCAGAGCAATAACAGCTCTATTCATATAGAAACACAGTGAACAGAGGAGATGTTTTTACAGATTCTGTGATAGTGTTGATCTGAGCAGCGACTGTATTATAATTATTGCTGATTTTTTTAGAGTAGTAATTCAGTTAGGAACTGGATTTCACTTTATGCAACAGAAAGCCAATAGCTGTGGTTTAGCCATATACAAGATTATTTATACCTTGTTTCAAGAAATCTAGAGTAAACTGTATAGGACTGTCATAGTGATTCCACAAGGCCATCAAGGACTCAGCCTTCCAGCTTTCCTCTCAACAATCCTTAACATGTTGCTTTCTTCCATATGATCACCTCTGCTGAATCATAAGGCTGTTGCAGCATAGATATCACATCTGCAGTCCAGGCAGAAGGATGGGGAAAGAATAAAGAACAAAAGAAAAAGCTGTTTGTCCTCTTAAAGTGTTTTCCTACAGTTAGTACCTAATGACTTCTGTTTACAACAAATTAGTCAGAACTGTGTCCCGCTGCAATCCATAGATTCAAGGGAATCTAGAGAAGTGAGAATTTTTACCTGGGCATATGCTAACATAAATAAATTCAGAGATCTCTTAGTAAGGCAGAAAGAGAGAGTGGATACTGGGGTCAGTCTGTCACATAGTGTGGCAAAATTCTGCTACTCAACCATATATCATGAGCTCAAAAAGATGAGAACCTCTAGAATACAAGATTCCAAACATTTCTGAAACATGCATAAATCTATTACTTCTTTTCAGGATACTTTGTTACTTTTTCATAAGAACAGTGACTGCTACTGTTCATAATCAGTTTTTTCTTTCTGTTTATTATGTCATTATTGGTTAGAAAATGTGTTTTTTAGAGGGGGTTGTTTGCTTTTTGAGAGAGAGAGCATGAGCAGGTAAGGGGCGGGGGGGGAGGGGAGGGGCACAGAGGATCTGAAGCAGGCTCTGCGCTGACAGCAGCAAGCCTGACACAGGGCTCAAACTTATGAACTGGGAGATCATGACCTGAGCCAAAGTCAAGACACTCAACCAACTGAGCCACCCAGGTCCCCTGGAAAATTTTTAATACTGAAGATGACATTGAGAATACTTAGAGATGGCCACAAATTTTTTTGACATTCATGAAGTCAGATTCATGAGATTTATGCCCCTTTTCTTGAATCTGAGTGGGCTCTGCAACTGCCTGACCAATAGAACATGACAGAAATGGTGCTGTGCCAGTTTTCAGGCCCAGGCCTTAAGATACTGGAAGCTTCCTCTACTTGTCTTTTCAAATACATGCTCTTGGGAATTAGTCACCATGTTGGAACAAAATTCAAGCAGCATTGTGGAGAGGCCAACAGGGAAATGAACCAGGGCCACAGCTTATAGTCCTGGCTGACCTCCCAGCTCAGAGTTGGCACCAACTCGCCTGGCATTTTAGTGAGCCATTTTCAAGTAGATCCTCCAGCTTCAATGGAGCTGTGCTAACTAATGCCTTGTGGAGCAGAAATAAGCTGTCCCCTCATTCACCCCTCTGAACACTACCCAAATTTCAGATTTGTGAGCAAAATAATTGTTATGTTTTTAAGCCATTACATTTTGGGGTGGTTTGTTACATAGCAATAGATTACTTTCAGTGAAAGAAATTAATGATGCCTTAATGACACATAAATACTTAGCCCTCCACCTCGCTTACCTGCAGTTTAGTTTTCAGTGTTTTCAGTTACCTGTGGTCAACTGTGTCTGGAAGCAGATGGTCCTCCTTCTGACATATTGTCAGAAGAGCAGTAGTTGCCAAACACTATGTCACGATGCCTACATCATTCATCTCATTTTATCCCATCACATAGGCATTTTATCATCTCACATCATCATGTGAAGGATGAGTACAATACAATAAGATATTTTGAGATGACCATATTCACATAGCATCTATTACAGTATATTGTTATAATTGTTCTATTTTATTATTTGATATTGTTGTCAATTTCTTAGTCTGCCTAATTTATAAATTAAAATTTATTATAGATATGTATGCATAGGAAAACAATGTATGTATAGGGTTCAGTACTATCAGCAGTTTTAGGTAATAGCTCATGTAATATCTTCCTTTGATTCATGTTAATACCCACTGGGGGTCCTAGAACATATCCTCTGTGAATTAAGGGGATACTACTATAAAGATGAATTTCTAGTAGTCAAAAATTGTGAAGAATATAAATATCATCATGAACATGCCACTTATGTTTGTTTATACTAATACGTGGCTTTTTAGTTAATTTTGCTATATGTGCAGAATCACTAACATAAATATATGGGCAAAAAATTTTAAAAGGTGTATTCTCCATTTACATGGAAGCAAAAAGTACTTAAAAAGTAAATGAAAACTATATTTGAAAAGCCTCTGATATAGTAGTTTCACCTTCCTGAACTCTGAATAAATTGTAAACTCTGAAGGAATTTAGAATAGAGATCACCTATTTTTTTTTCAACAATGCACAGCTAACTCTGTCAGGTTTTACCATTTACAAGAATCAATTATAAGGGCACCTGGGTAGCTCAGTTGGTTAAGTGTCGGACTCTTGGTTTCAGCTCAGGTCATGATCTCCTGACATGTGGGTTGGAGCCCTGCATCGGGCTCTGTGCTGACAGTGCGAAACCTGCTTGGAATTCTCTCTCTGACCCTCCCGAGCTCATGTTCTCTCGCACGCACGCGTGCACAAAATAAGTAAATAAACTTTAAAAAATAAAAATAAATGAATCAGTTATTGCCCCTAAGCCACTCAGCTGTTTAGCACTTAAGCTGTTAAGATAGAATAGGAGAGCACGCAATGGTCAGTTAAGATGGTTTATCTAATGTATCAGAATTGTCTAATTTTAATTAAGATATTTTCTTTTCAGCTTTACTACTTTTATTATGTTTGGGGCTGAAGTCATTTCAAAGTAGAGCTCCCTAGTTTGTTTGCAGGTGCAACTAAAAAAAATCTCTATCCGTTTCAGGATGAGGGATGATATCTCCAAATAAAATTTTTAATGTACCCAAACACAAAAATAAAAACTCAGTTGATTTTTCAATAAGACCTGATCCATGACTGGGTAATTTAGTATAAAATCTGAAAATTAAATCATTTTTCTTCCCTCTTGCTATCTGAAAAGATAGGCATAAGTTAGAAGATAGTCGGTGGTTTATAACCAAGACTAATTATGCCTTTGGGTTTTTTTTTTTTTCACTATTATTTTAGAGAGAAAGAGTGTAAGTGAGGAAGAGGGGTAGAGGGAGAGAGAAAAAGAAAGCGAGAAAATCTCAAGGAGGCTCCATGCTCAGCACAGAGTCTGATATGGGCTCAATCCCATGACCATGAAATCATGACCTGAGCCAAATCAAGAGTGGGATGGTTAACTGACTAAGCCACTCAGGCACCCCATGACTAATTGTCTTAAACACATTCACATGTAGGTCTTATAAGGCAGCTATGGCACCTCTAGTCTGTGAGTTGTTCAGGGACCCAAGCTCCTTTTGTCTTGTTGTTCCTCCATTTTCAGGTTTTCTTTACCCACATGTACAAGATGGCTTGTCATCACATCTACATTCCAAGCAGCAGGATGAAAGAATAGAGAAAGAAAAGCACACCTTCCCTTTAAAGATACAGCCTATAAGTTTCACAGATCAATTTTGCCCACATCCCACTGACTAGAACTTAGTTATCACAGGTCACATCCAGCTGTAAGAAAGGTAAACAATACATAGACTTTATTTGGGATGGCCATGTGCCCAGAGAAAATTAGGTTTTCTATTGCTATAGGGAAAAAATTTAGATTAGATGTTAGGGAACAACTAGAATACCTACCAGGTGCACTCACTTGAGAGCAAGAATGAATCTTGTGGCTAACATTTTACTGTTTATAAGACCTTTGATTTAAATGTTCTGCCTGAATAAACACCAGACAAATGCTTTGCCTAAACCTGTTTGACCAAAATTTCATAAGGAATTCTTCACTATGAACAGAGATGATGCACCTTTAAGTCATTTTTATGTACTAGCCATAAAATACTATAATAAATTACAGTAACCAGAAGTCATTGATTCAGACACAGCTAATAAATATTCAGGGCACTTTTATCTTTGCTAAGCAACAATTTCTAGAGTGCTCTACATGTTTGCTTTTTATATAATTTTAACTCATGTAATCTCTTTCAGCAGACAATTTCAAGAAGCTTTTATAAACATTAATTAACTGAACTTCACAACACTCTCGAGAACTGAGTATTAATACATCCATTTACGTGGCAGGAAGCCAGATAAACATTACAATCAAGCAATATGGAGCTTACTTGGTTTCAGCCATGTAAGGACATCAAACAAGCAGCACTGAAAATTCAACGTTAATCTGAAAATGGGTATTTAGTTACTTGCACATGTGCAAATGAATATTACCCTATATTCAACATAGGCAAAACCACATTACTAAAACAAACATGAAAAGAAACCCTTTATTTTGAAATACTACTTCAATTTGAAATGTGACTGATGTGTAATCTTCTATCTATAAATCTAAATATAAAAATAAAATTGGAAAGATTCTCATCATATAGACTTTTAGCACTAAGCTTGATGCAATTTGTTTCTAGATTAAATTTAAAAAAACAGCTGCTAAAAAAAAAGAGCTATTCAATTCACATGTCAGAGAAGGATAGCACATATCAGATTTCTTTCAAGGAAACAAATTATATCTGAATGTATATAATGTATACTTTCTAAACTTATCTTAGAGTTGCCCTGCTGAATAAATAATAAAAATGATGATTAGAGCTAACTTCTTTGGTATGACATAAAATATCCTGACAATAGTTAAAATCCCAAGGTTTTTCATATTGTTGTTACTCATTGGAGAAATTCATTATTTACATTCCGTATGTTCCAATGAATTTTCCAAATAAGCAAGTAGATATAACCATGGTCCCTTACAGAGGCCAATATATTTATTTCACAAAAGAAAATGTTTAACATTACACTTATTTCTGGTCATCTAATCTATGCCTGAAAAAAAGAGATGTATAAGTCTCAGTTTAATGAAAGTTAAATTATAGAAATAAAGGCAAGAGTGTTGTTATTTTCATAGGACTGGACAAACGTCCACAGCCAGATTTACTGATGACAAACAGTATAAGGACTAATGAAATATGAACCAATGACTTTTAGCTCAGACTTCCATCAGTAATCCTTCCAAAAAGCTCCTTAAATAGATTTTTTTAACCCTTCAAATAAGGTCAATCTGAAGTTTAGATACAGGACAATATGCTATTAGGTCTTTTGAAGCTTCTGGTTTTCTAAAACACAAGAAAGTTAAAATAAATGGAAAATTTCTCCTAGGACATTTATCCTGGCGAGGCTAATAAAGGAGGGGAACTGGGCTTCCATTCCACCTGGCTTGCCCTTTCTTGTGGACTGACACGCTCAAAACATTAGAGAAAGTTTTAAGCCAGCTAACTAATGAAAACCATTTTGAAGCTAACAGTCTAACCTTATGAGTTATTTTGTTGGTTGTAGGGGGTGTGGGGCACCCTTTTCTGAAAGAATATCAAATTTAACTTTAATGACTTACCCAGGGAAAAGAATCCTGGTCATCAAAACCTGATAAACATGGAAAGTCTCTGCTAATATAAAGGTGAAATAGAAAAGTTGATAGTCATTTCTAATAGAATGGGAAATAGCTTTATGAGGGGATATAACTCTTTTCAAGCAGGATACATATACATGTTTCCCTATAAACACTAAGAAGGTTTTGTTGGGGGTTTTCCGTTTTTTAATAAGACTATAGACTTTTGCCTGCATATGTATTTTATGAAATTCATTTCAACAACAGTTACTGAGAATCTCCTACTGAGTATACTTGATATATGCAGATGAGCAAGACACAGTTTCTGCCCTCAAGAAACTTACAATGTAAAAGGCAGCTAGGAAAGTATATGTACAAGAAGAATAAAATAGTATTATTAGAAAAGTACAAATAATGTATCATGAACTTTGATTTTTTTTTTGTAATGTTTATTTTTTTTGAGAGAGAGAGAGAAGACAGAGTGCAAGTGGGGGAGGGGCAGAGAGAAGAGGGAGACACAAAATCCGAAGCAGGCTCTGGGCTCTGAGCTGTTAGCACAGAACTCATGAACTGTAAGATCATGACCTGAGCTGAAGTCAGACACTTAACCTACTGAGCCACCCAAGCATCCCGATGTGTCATGAACTTTAATGGAGAAAAGAGCTGACATAGAATCAGGAAAGGCTGCTTGAGCAAGGAAATATTCAATATGGGCCTCCATGGATAGGTAGAATTTTGGCAATCAGAGTCTGGTGATATGGTGACATGAGGAAAGGAGGGCAGTAGCAGTGGAAGGATTCCAGGTAACAGAAACAAAAGACACAGAACACGTAAAAGTCTAAAATATGCTGAGTGGTATACAGTAGAATGTAGAGAGCCAAGTAATAAAATATAAACTTGGAAAGATAGGTCAGGGTAAATACTGTTCTTTGTTTAGCTTGCAACAGGTACGTTAAAAGTGTTGGATAGAAAATGCTGAGAATGGATTTGATGAACTTATTCCATATAGCTTTATTACTAAGAGCACTCATTCAATACCTATGATAGCTATGCCGTATACTTATACTTTAAATGCTCCAAATGTTTTACTAATTTGAAAGGATCACAGCTATATATTAAAATCTCACTTAAATTCATCAAGTGAAAACCACATTGGCTAGGTAGCATCTGTGATATTTTTCTCTTTGCATATCATAAACAAAAGAACTTCAGAATCTATAAATGCTATACATGGGTCTCTTCTAATCAACTCTTCTCCTGGAGATGCTGAATGAATAAAAATATTAACTGATTTAAGTTTCACTTCCTCTTTGTATCCCTGGCCTTTCTTCTAACAGAAGTACTAATTAATGTTGAGATAATCCAATGCAAGATTAGATTTTAGAGCCAAATGCAATATGAAGATTACATGTACCCAATATCTTGTTTTATATCCAGGAAATAAAAATCCATAGGCTGAGTGGCTCACCCAAAGTTTTCAGAGCTAAAGGTGAAATAGATCATATTCAGAGCAAGGGAGAAAAATTACTGAGTTTACCAAAAATATTATTTTCTCTTTCTACTTATTTGTCAAAGATCACTTACTAAGTCAAGACTTCCTGACATGTTTAGGACAATTAGGACAAGTATATTTGAGACTGTTTCCCTCACTTACTTTTCTTTGTCCATACTGACCTCTTTGTTGATCCTCAAAGATGCCAAGATACCTGACATGGTCTACTTCATATATATGTGCATATTTCATATACGTATGACAAAGTTAAAAGATAAATCCTACAATTTTAGCATCTCAATTCTGGAGTCCCAGGACAGAGAGCAGAGAAAATGAACAGGAGGGGGAAAATCAGAACTTAAAGTAGTATCAAACTTTTCAAGAACAAGAGGGGGCTAGAAGATAATGGATCTCTGTCTCTTAACTTGGTATTCTATACCCAAACTATCAATGAAGTTAGAAGGGTAAAATAAAAACACATTTAGACTTACAAAGTCTCAAAAATTCTCACCACATATACCTTTTTTTTAGGGAGCTATAGGAGAAAGCGTTTCACCAAAACTGAGAAAGAGGAAAACAGGGGACCTAAGAAAACAGGTGGGAGGTGATGAAAATGCCAGTTATCCAACCTCTGACCTCTTGGCTCATGCCTCAGATGTGGTATTGCCTAATCTCTCAGTCCTGACACAAAGTGCTACTTCCTAATTTTCACCTTCGTCTTCCCCTCCCCAACCTTAATTCATATACTCTGACTTTGCTATTGTCAGCATCACAAATAAACAAGTAAATATTTCATTTGAGCTGTCCTGGCCTTTAAGACTTTATGCTGTATCCAATCCCTCAGGAGTGGGCTTCTGTTGGAGATACTTCAGCCCAGTGACCAAGTCCCAAATAAGGTTTGTGGGACTTGACTCATATGACCGTAAAAGACTTTGCTGCAATTGTATGTAGCTCCCCTCCAGAGAGATCATGTAGTGCTTCAAAAATCAAGCCTTTGCTTCATGCTTTAGAATACTGCCAAAATTTGGGATCCTTCCCGGGTCAGGTTTCATTTCACTTCTTTTAATTATAGAGAGAAAGCAATTTCAAGACCCCAAGAGACAAACACAGGCTTCAGGTCTTGTCTATCTGAAGAGTCCAAGAGCCCTTGCAGGCATGGCTCATTTGGTCTTAGGGGAGCAAAAGAGCTTATTGCCACCTGCAACCAAGGGACATGGCCATGATCAACAGGTGCTTCCAAGGGCACAGGTATAGTGTGAGTCCTGGGTGACATCCAGGCACAACTCTCCTTCTCCAGGCCCATGAGACTGGCTTTTTGGCGCCATCTAATCACATGGTTTACCTCATTGGTGGCAGGTTTGGCAGGCATATCCAATCCCAACATTTTTGCCTCATTTGAGGCACTAAGTAGTAGATACCTTTCAAATATCTAATACAAAATAACTAGCAAGCATGTTATCTGAACAAAGAGAAAAACATCACAAGAATTCTGCACATATTTCATGATTCTTCCTTTGTGTAGTATGTATAGTATATCCTTTGCAGAGGAGACATGACATGATCCAGCGTGACATCTTTAAGAATAATAGACTCTGTTACAGTTTGCTAATCCCATTTGTTTTCCAGGAGAAAGGAAAGATTACTAATTACATAGTATGGTCAGGGTCATCTGGCCCACAGATATCAGGCCCACAAATCTTGATATACAGATATCAAGGATTTTAGGCAAATGGATTGAAAGGGTGTTATTTCTGATGCCTTGCCTAACCAATCAATTATAAAGTTGGGTTATCCTGTATTTGTAGCAAGGCAACCCCTTCTGAATATACCACATCCTAAGAGATGTAAGACCTTCTACCTCCCCCTGTCCTCAGTGACAGATTTTCTCATTTTCTTTCCCTTAATGTTTTCTTACAAATAAGAGACAGAAATACACACACACACACACACACACACACACACACACACTAATGTATCACTGGGATATGCTGTCAACAAAAAAGGCTAATTGTAACACAGTGAGAGATGTGCTAACTTAGGAGTATGAAGTGCCACTGGAAAACAGATAAAGCAACCTGTCAGCCTGCCCAGGGTGTGGGATAGGGTGGGGTGGGAGAGGGCCAGTCATTGAAGCCTTCTGAAATTAGGCTGGGACTTTGAGTTTGCCATGCAACTATAAGAAAGAAAGCTATTTCCACTGAAGGAATAAACAAAGCCAATACCACTGCTTTTTCTGGCCAGGCTGCCAAAACTGCCCTTTTTGCCATTCTCTTCTTAGAGTAGGAGACACCCATGTTCTCCTTTGCTGGCTTTAGAAGAAAGGCAGAAAGCAGAACAAAAACAAGAAAGTACTTGCCAGGGCACACACCTTTCTAGGTCAAGTCTCATTTCCCAATGCTAACAACAAAGTCAGTACCTCTTTATTATCATCCTTAGAGTTAAACTCCACCTTCTTCCGAGGGCAGAAATGGCCCAAGAAGAGTAACCCACATGCTTATTTTGGAGTTCCAGATAGTACCTTCTACTCACTTCTGTTCTTGACCTGTTCATGGCAAGATCCTCATTGTACTGATTGCATTAGTACCCTCTGTTCCACAGCTACTCTTTCAGTAAGAGCCTACATCCCACACACTACACCCCAAGAATTGTTCCACCTGCCAGCAGGAGGAAAACCTCTTTTCCTGCCACAATCTGCCCTCGTCCTTTCTGCCTGTGTCCAAGGCACTTGAGATCTTTTATGCCTAGTTCTCTCTGGCCCAAATAGTTCTAGAGCACTATATTATATTAAAATGTTCACATATAAGCAATTATAATGATTTCTTTCAACAGCATAAAAACCAAATATTGAAGTTTCTTGAAATCCCTCTTAGCTATCCTGACAATTTCTCCTATTTGGAAACATTAAGATCATCATCCTGCACTAATAATCACTATCAGGAAGTCAGGGGGAAAAAGACTCTCAAAATGAAAACAATTCCAACTGATAAAAGTTTTGAGTATAAAATGTAGGGATTTTAAGGAGCTCTGTTTGAAAATACACTTTGGTTATAGCTTTAAAAAAATTCAATCAGAGAAGCAGAACCACCAGGAGTCACAGAGAAGAAGGAATGTATGATACGACTTACGACTTACGCAATTGTGAGAAGAGCTGGGAAGATACAGATCCAAAAAAATGTTGTTGAAGGGAAGGGGAAAAGTCACAAATGACTCACAATTTGCAGGGAGCTCTGGAAGCCAGAATGTGAGACCACGAAGTCTATGGAAAGTTGTTGGCTCTTCATGGCTGCCACCTCTGTGAGTTGTCAGCAAAGTGTCTGGTGGAGATCTGGAGTCACTTTTGGTAAGGCCAGCATCAGGAAGGAGAGAAGAGCAAACAAACTGGGACCCAGCAGCACCCCTGCATCCAGTGATAACCTTCAGAGTATAATGACGGCTGCTTCTCTTGTGCCTTCCAGAACACACACAGCTTTCCTGTGGGCCAACTCCAAACTGAAATTACATGGAGAAGGAGAGTGAAAAATGCAGCTCTCAACATGAGACAACACAATAATGTGGCATGCTGGTATTTTGACTCAACTACCAGACCTCTAACAACTCATTGTGCAGGGACATGTAAATACTCCACCTCAAACTCAGTAAATCCAAAAGAATACATCATTGTGTGCTAGACTTCCATTAAACAACCAAAGACAAATAAAACAAAAAGAAGCTTTCTGAATATCACTCAATTTCTATAACCTCTAAGTGGTCCTGTATGTTCCATATCCTAGGCATCTATCAAACTTTTCTCCTTGCCCTGCATCCTGGCAGCCCCTGCCTTATGACATTGCTTCCCTGCACTAAAGAAATAGCCTTCCCTTGTGCCACCCCACGTCTAACCTATCGCTGCTCCAAATGTTCCATTAAACCAGAGTGATCTTTCTAAAATGTAAAATTCTAATCATTTTACTTAAAATGCTTTAGCGACTCCTTATCACCTATCATACAGTTTTTCTCGGTGCAGTATACAAGATCTTCTGATCCTCACCTACTTTGTTAGTCTCTGCTAAGAATTAATTTCCTCACCTCAATCTCCTTGCAAATATAGTCACCTAGCAAATTCCTGCTCACCCTTTCAGATATGTTTCAAATGCAGCCTCCCTTGCAGTGTCTTCCATGTTTCCTCACCTCCCCCTGATCCCCAAAGTTACTCTGTGATACTCTCCTAACAGTGTTTAGCCCTTGTCTCATTGTACTGGGTCTGCTGATTTACAAGCTGGTTTTTCATGCTGGACTATAAATTCCTCAACAGTAAAGACTACATCTCATTCATCTTTGTAGCTTCAGACACTAACACTTCCCTGGCACATGGTAGGGGCTCAATAAACATTTGGTTAAGAAATTAATTGATGGATTACAAGACCTGACATGTTTAAATATTTTATTCCATATTTATAACTGCTTCCATACAAATTATGATTCCCATAAAATACAGGTTTATATTTATAGAGAACTGATTAATTTGGAGGTAATCCAATAAATGTAGATGGCCAAATATTGAAATTCAGTCTAAATCTTGAAACCGCCCTAAATCATATGACCTCATTGACCAGAGGAACAAGATCTAAATTTCTAAATCTCAATTTCACTGGTGCTGTTTAAACATGGTCTTGACCTGCCATCAGAACATAGAACAACAAAGGAAACATCTGGTTTTTCTTAACTTTGGGGTGACAAATCCATTTGTTAACAGTAGCAATGGGAGAGCCAGAAGTACCTGATAACAGTTCTAACATGGGGAGCCTGTGCTAAAACAGATGGCCCAGACACTTCAGGGAAAGCTCTAAAAAGATGTCTTTTCTAATTCAGGTTACACACTCCTTGAAAGTTCCTTCAACATAAGCATAAAGTTTGCGGATGATTTTATTGGCTCTGACAGCTCTGTCAGAGGTTAGTTTGCAATTGCCTCTTGGGCACAGTTTGGTCGGATTTTTTTAAGTAAGTAAAGGCAGGAATGTTTATAGTAGACCAACAAACTGGAAGTCCAAAGCAGTTTGCATCACCACTGACTTTCTGAACATGAACCTTGACTCGTCATAATTTGTCTGCCATCTTAGTTTTTTAAACTGTTCGCTGACAAACCAAGGTTAATCCAGAGTTACTGCCACTTCTTCTGTGTACATATATCAATAGTAATTATGTTTAAACACTGAGGTTGCTAAATGGTTGAAATCTGGCCAATACAAAGGTGTTGGTACCATTTTTATTATACCTTAGAATACGTTAGTTACCTGTAATAGTTACAGTGATTCTAATCAAACCTTTCATTCTATCATTTTTCAATGCTGCTAAGATGTATATATTCCCTCTTAAACTGTTGAATTTTGTAGCCATTTCTAAAGTGCCTAATTTACTAGTATAGTAAATATACTATCCTTATGTTGATTATTAAATCAATCAATTACTGAAATAGAAAAAAGAATTTTATCATATTTGTATACAATACAATAAGGCAATAGTTAATAAGAACCGCATACTGGATACTTTCTTTCTAAGTTAATGTCCCTTTCTGTAAAATACAATTAGTAAATTGTCTGGTGTATTTGCTCCAAGTGGACTGGTTTCAGAAAAATTTTGTTTGATACTTAATTTTTTTTTATTTTTTTAAATGTTTTTTTTTTTTATTATTTATTTTTGAGACAGAGAAAGAGCATGAGGAGAGGGGCAGAGAGAAGGACACACACAGAATCCGAAGCAGACTCCAGGCTCTGAGCTGTCAGCACAGAACCCGACGTGGGGCTCAAACTCACGGACTGTGAGATCATGACCTGAGCTGAAGTCAGATGCTTAACCGACTGAGCCACCCAGGCACCCCTTTGATACTTAATTTTTAAAAATAGTTTCATTAGACCTTGAAACTGTTTTTATAGGTGAAGAAACTGATGCATTGGGGTTAAGTGCCAAAGCAATAATCTAGTGGTAAAACCTGGCATTGTAGTAATTACACAAACTCACATATGCATTTTTAAAAGGCTATCCATAAATAAATGCTGATCAATGAAGGAAACGTGTTTATTTTTTTAGTGCACTATTTCCCAAGAAGAGCTAATCCATTTCTATTAGTGCCAAACAGTTTAAATTGAGAGGAAATGGATAGGCTTGTTGAGAAATAATGCTATACAATGCTATATAAAAATGAAAGATTTTCCCCGTTTTCTTTACCAAAATGCTTTTTTTTAACCAATTTGCCACAAGGTAAAAGACAAAAGAAAAGAAAAAGAAATTAATACAACTTCTGGGAGGGAAGTATTGATAGCAGAATTGTAAGAGCCTTCTGAGACTTTCTTCTAAAAGCCTTTGCCTTTATTTTTCATCTCTTGAGAAGACAGTGACTCTCCAAAACACCTTCTTTTAAGACTCCTTACTCTATCATTTGATGCTTTGCTTTCTCTCTCACATTCCCTAGGTCCCCAGAGGAGGGCTCAAGGGTTGTAAAAACAGAAACATTGGGGAAAGAGCATTACAATTCCTTTTCACACTTGGGAGGTTTCAGTCCTGTACCTACAGCCGACTACCTGGGCCACCTTGACTGCTGGGGACGCTTGCTCCACCCAGCCTGTGCAGTGCTTTACAGATGGAACACCATAGGTGGTGCCAGCACCTTTCTTCTCATGGCAATATCCAGTCCTCAAAGTGAAGCAAACAGAGGGGTACCTATGTCTTAAGTTGCAGCTGACTTTGTGTACAAAGAAGAAAGGAAAATAGGAGGAAGCTTTAAGTTCGGCTGTTCCATGTTAAATGACAACATCATTCACCAGAGGCCCTGAGACAATTTATAATAGTTGCAATGGGAAGTGCAAGAGCTCTGCAAAGAGACAGCCTTACTTAGGTCAGTGGTATGACCCTGGATAAGTTACCTGATCTCTCTGAGCCTCATTTCCCTGGATGTAAACTGAGAAGGATGATACCTCTCCTGGAGTTTTGTTAGGAGGACATAAGTAGAACTCAAACACATGATTGATACATGGTAGACATTTAATATGAGAGATAAATACATTATGCCTTTACTTGATTTTAGGAGAGAGGCAATAAGCTGGATGTGAAAATGAGCCAAATCTGTAACAAAACTGCAGCATCCTGTTGGAGATGGCAGATTTTTTTCATTTTTTCTGTGTCCAATTTCCTAAGCTTCTGAGTAAAACCATACTTGTAGCTTCAAGAGCCTAGCAGTTGTGTACTTGTCCTCAATATTGAATATGCTTAGTCGTATTTTTAGATAACGTAACATTGCCTGTTTTATTTTTAGAGAGCCCAGCCACAAACAAATGACCAATACAAATTCACATAAAAGCAGTTCATATTGAAAGTGCCCTGTTCTAACCCTTCGTATCTGGCATTTCCTTTTTTTTTTTTTTTTTTTTTTTTTTAAGAGAGAGAGGTGGGTACATGTGCATGCAAGCAAGGGAGGGGGGAGAGGGAGAGAGAGAATCTTAAACACCCCTAGCAAGAAGCCTGAGCTGGGACCCCACACAAGCCTACGCAGGATGGATCTCACAACTGTGAGATCATGACCTGAGCTGAAATCAAGAGTCTTATTCTTAACCAACTGAGCCACCCAAGCACTCCTGGCATTTCCTTTCTTTAAGGCAAGGTTTCCAACAGTGTGTTCCCTATTATCAATTTTACAGAAAATTGTTACTAAAGATGTTAAGAGGAAGAAAGCATGTTTTTGTTTTTGTTTTCTTCTGTTGTGGTTTTCCACATGAGTCCTTAGAATCTTCGATATTCTATTGTACATGAGGTATCTCTAAAAAGTAAGAGGAGTCCTACATCTCCAAATTGTATTTGCCCACAAAAATGAGTTGAGGAACTGTCACCTGAATTCTGCTTGTCCTTTTGTGGGGAAATTTTCCATAGGCACAATAACAGGGGCAACGGGGCTGGGGAAGGAGGGAGAGCAGAGTGAGTGAATCCAAGAATAAATACTCTAAAACAGAAGTCACAAATCCTAATGCCTATAGGAGAAAGTGACCTCAAGATCAGAGGTAGGCTGGATGCATTACAAGACAAGATGGTAAGATGATGGCAAACTGCAAAACACATGTTCTGTCTACCACAATTCAAACTGTTAAAAAATATTCTGTGGGCCTGTGCATGTCTGTGGTTCCTACCCTCCACAGGTTGCCAGTGTGAAGCCTTGCTCTAAGAAGACTGCTTTCATTTTTATTTCAAATACAGTATCATGTGAATGAACTTAAAGAGAACCTTTGAAGATCCACATTTTAATGTTTTGAAGGGAGAGCAGAAAGGATGTGGCATGTTTAGAGCAGGACATCACTGTTCCTCTCAGTCTTGTCCATGGCTACCATTAGGCCCATCTCGGAGTTAAGAGATGGGGCCCTGTTTATAGTTTAGCACTGTGTGTTATCCACGAATACGTGGGTAGGGATGGCTCAGGCCTTTCAAGAATTTATATTTCATCAGACACTATTCCATGTGCTTTACTTAATAGCTCTTCATTTCATCCTCACAAACCCTATCACTATCCTCATTTTACAGATAAGGCACAGTTTAAGCCACCAGCCTATAGTTACACAGGTATCAAGCAGCAGAACTGAGACTGAAATCCAAGGCTTTCTGACTCTAGAATCCACACTCTTTTTTTTTTCTTAAGTAGGCTCCACTCAAACTCACCACCCTGAGATCAAGAGTCACATGCTCTACTAACTAAGCCAACCAGGCACCCCCTAAAACCCACACTCTTAACTACTATTGCAAACTCAGTCTTGGAGATGTCTTGTTCCCCATTTGAGAATATATCAGTTTTGAATGCTTTGGACTCCAGGTGTTGGAAATCCTGGCTAACAATGTCTGGAACAAGCATTTTCCCAAAAAATAATCTGGAAGCAGGGGTCTACTGGTGTTAGTGCTATAGCTCAGCAATGTCAGAGCCAACTTCTCATGGTCACAAGATGACTACTTCTCGGCTGGGCATTATATATGAAATCAAGAAAGCAAGAAGTGGGAAGGGGTGGCAAGCTTATCAGATCTCTTTAATCGGGAAATTAAACTCTTTCCCAGAAGTCCCCAACAGACTTTAGCGTAATTTAATTACCAGAATGATATCATATGGCCATGTCTGGCTGCAAAGGAGTCTGGGAAAGCAAGTATTTCTCCTTTCTAGCCCCAGAAGTGGAGGCAGGCAAAGGAATATCTGGTTGGGAACAGGTGCTGGCTTAGCCAGCCAACAGTATTGGCCGCAGGAGTTTGGTTTGATTAGGAAAATACCAAAAGAACTCCATCATACGGTGTGTCACCCATGCCATGGACCCAAGGAAAGTTAAACAGCAACAAGTGAAGTTAGCCACAAAACCAAAATTGAACTTTAGAACTCTTATTGCCTTTTAAAAGTATCTGCTTCTGTCCATTTCCAAATATGTGAAATGACTTCTAACCCTTCTCCTGATCAAAACTCTCTGGGTAGTATGTAAAAACTAATTATTTTATTTTCACACACTCAGATACTTTTTGATGCTATTCCTAGTAAATGTTATTTTTATAAAATGTTATCTCCTTACTCATGGTTAATAAATCAAAATGACAATTTTTAATACAGTTTCAAAAGTGGATTGAAATTTGTCAGTAACTAGGAACTAGGAAACTTTGGTGCTGAAGATACATAATACATTACTTAGGTTTATAACCTATTTTCTATTTTGCATTGGCTTTTCTACTAGTTTAATTGTAATTTTTTTCTTTTGTGTTTTTATCATGGTACACAAACTCAGAAAACCTGTTCAGGCAACTATATAATGCAATCTAAATATCCAGTTAACATATTGCTATGGAAACCAGGAAACAGAAACGACACTCTAGTCATTTCTTTGGACAACTATGGCTAATTGTGTGTGTGTGTGTGTGTGTGTGTGTGTGAATCCATTAGTTTATTCCTCTTTTATTGAAAGTTGGTACTGAACCCCAAATGTATAATTGAACTGTCCATAAATGGGACCAGTGCCCTGTGACCTATAGGTTAGCCTTTAATAACCACATAACCAATATGGTTATATAACCAATAACCATAGTCATACTTAAATTACGTCATGTGGTATCAGGAAATCTTCAGTAAGCTTGCCAGGCTTCGGCCTTTTGGCATGCTGTGAAGAACACCTGACTGGGATTTGAGGGCTGGGTTCTAACCTCACCTCTTTTACTAACCAGTTATGTGACCCTCAGGAACTCAGGCGCTCAGGTTCCTCATCTGCAAAATGGTTCAATGCAGAGCTCTAGTATGACGTAATAGGAAAGTCCTTTTTCCATAAAAAAGGAATCGTGAGGTAATTACTTTTGAGGATTGAAACTGCTTCTGCAGTCCCTGATAAAGTGCCTGGCACATAGTAAGCTCTCAGGAAAATGACAACTATTCTTATTTTACTTTTCTGTTTTTCATTCTGTAGTAAACGATGCCTGAGCCTGCACAGTGAATGTTGTTTTGTGCCGTGACTCAGTAATTAACAGATGCCATTATATGACAAGCCCTTAGGCCAGTCAGAAAGGAGACCTACTAAGACCTAACAGGCAATGCTGTTCCTTAGATTCTGTTACCTTTGCGTGTTTATTCTCTTGAAGGTTAATGTCAATTTTGGTAGTCAGGCATATGAAGTATAAAAACTTACCCTAACACATTCCTAATACAATTCACCAGGCCTCACAAACCTTTTTTTTTTAATCATAAGATTTCAACGTTCAAGAATTAAACTTTTGTTCCGTTTTGCTTGTTCATTGCTGTTTGCCTAGTTATTTAATCAGCCTGTTTCCTGCTATGAAAAAAAAAAAAAAAAGTTAAAGAAGTTGAAGTTTCCTCAGGGCTAAACTCCTGTGTTGTTCTTCCTCCCAGAGATCCAAGTTATTATATAGTAGGGGATAAACGTTGCATAACGAAATCATTGGGACAATTCTCCATCCACTCCTACCTCCGCCGCTAACAATGAATTCCTTGTCTCTGTGGTGTCCAACTCTTTCTCTACCACGCTCAGCGCCCAGCGGCTGACGGAGCCGTGGGAGAGTCCGGCAACAGAGCGTCGCGCTTCTCCCGACGGCAGCGCGCGGGGTGGGGTGCGTGGAGTGTGCGCGGAGTGGGCGCGCCGGGCGTTCCGCGCGTCGGCTGACGCTCGCCGCGCGAGCACCAGGAGGGGGAGACTCGGACTCGCTTATCTCCCGCTGTGCTAACTTCAAACTGCCCGAGCTGGCGGAGTTGAGATCTCGCGGCCAGGGCGAGAAAACTTCTCCTCCACCTAGAAAGTTTCACCTTGGCGGGGGCGGGGGAGGGGTGGGAGGAAACGCGACCCCCGCGGGGCCAGGCGCGGCGCGCGGGCGGCAGGAAGGGCGGGGGCCGATTTCCCCCTCTGGGTGGTGCCAGTCCCCCCCCTCAGCGGTCCTAGGACCGGCGGACCGGGCGGACGACCCCGCTCGAGGTAGACGGACACGTGCTGGGGCGGGCAGGCGGGCGAGCGCTTGGGTCGGGTCGCCTGCCCGTGCTTCCCGCCTGGACGCGCCCGGGGCCGCCGCGGGCCGCGCGCGCCACTGCCCGGCTGAGTCACCGGCTCGGTTGCGCGCGGGTGAGAAGGGGCGGAGGGAGTTCGGCTGGCTGGCAGACCGGGCGTTCGGCTCGGCCGCGCCGCAGGTGACCCGGACGCTCTCGCTGCCTGCAGCGCCCCGAGCGCTTTGTGACCAGATGCGGAACCCAGCGGAGGGCGCCAGCCAGATGCGGGGCGACAGCTGACCTGCAGCCGGGAGGCGCGGAGCACGCGGGTGGTCTCTGTGCGACTGACTTCTCCACGGTTCTTGGACGCCTCGAGGTAAAGCTACAGCCCACTCCAGACCCCGCACCCCACCCCTCGGCCCCAGCGTTCTGCTCTTTGTTCCCCTTAAGAGACCTGAGTGCTGTTCCACGGGGCAAGACCAGGGAGGTGAGCAAGAGTTTAGGGGTTTCAGAAACTGAAGGGACGTGGCGGGGTAGAGGTGTAAAGTAGAGTGGAGCTTTTCGTTTTAAGGGGTTGTTTCTGACGGCCACCTGTATGACTCGGGGGAGAGAGGGGCGCTGGAGTAAGGGGTGATGTATAACTGTTATGGCCTGGCAAGTTTCAAGGCGGTGATCTGACTCAGCCCTTAGAAAAGAGATTTGGTCACCATGTCCCAGAGTGATGCGGCAGGCAAGATTCGAGCCAAGTGCTTTTCTTGTTCCCAGCCCTGCTTTATCTATAACGCTTGAGGATCCTTTCAAGGGGCAGGTGTGTTTGTGAAAATCTGAATTCTTCATTTCTGGCAAACACATAGGGCTTGTGATCCATCATTTTCAATCGTACCTTACTTATCTCTTTGCCGGGGCTATATGGAGGGCATTTATCTTATTCTGGGAAATAGATTATAACCGGAGGTCGGGCAGCCTAGCTAGTACTGGTACTGATCCAATAATTTAAGTTCCAATGAAAGTATTTTCACCGACTATGGATTGGTTTCCCATTTCATACCTTCTATGTTTTAAAAGGGCCATTTACTAATTTGGCAGTTGGAGAGAGTTCCAGTGGCTCACGTATGAATAGTTGCCCAGTGTATTTTACCTTATCACAGTTTTATGTTCAAAGGAGCTCTAGGGCTGAATGAAATATTGTCAGCCCTCTTAAGCAACAGAATCAGGATACTATAATTGTCAGGTTAAGATGGGCGATGAACGTGAGAGGATTGTAAAAACTCACATTGCAGAGAATATAGACTATATGGACCCTCTACTGAATTTTAAGAAGACTGTTCACATTTTGTAGAGTTGGGTGGTTTATTCTGCCGTTTTCATCAGCCAGACACATGGACATTGCCATGCAAATGGATCCAGAAAAACATTATTTTCCTTTATAGCTGAACTATTATAGCTGACTAATGCATTTTTTCTGCATGAAGATGGTCTGAAAATGCTGTACATCATGTTTCTCTGTGCTACTGGGACATAATTGTGTTTTTATGTAAACTGTTAAGTGGTGCTTCGATTACTTACATGTACGTAGCTTTCCTTTCGAGCTCTAAGCTTATTGGGATTTGTTTTCACATGTAAACTTCTGTAATAGAACAGAAGTAAGGTGCTGTGGCTCCACTCATACACTGCAAGACTGTGGCGTATTCAAAGTTCATTCTTTTTAAACTGCTGAATAATACCAGTAACATTTATATTACTCCTAAGACATTTTTGTAGTGTAGACACAAAAATGTGTCTTGAGTGCCTATAAAATACACTGGTGTTTTGGAAAATCTGTTCAAGTCTCAAACTTAATGGTGCATAAGTCTATAATTATTAACCTAAATATGTTTTGATTTTAACACGATGGACTGTATGGCATATAAAAGATGATCTGCTGAGTATTACTTTTTCAAAGATTGCTTTGTTCTTAATACATCACAGGAGGGGTTTACATTATATATACACTCCATGCCTTCAGAATTAATGGGTGAGGTTTATTTGAATGCTAAAGATATACAAGATTAACCATAGCCAGTCAGTATGAAAGCTGGTAATATTTTCATGACTTTTAAAATTACAATAAAAGGAAATTGACCCTTTTCTAAGCAGGAGACATATACTTATTTTATAAATTCCCATTTAAGTATATGTCCCACTATAATCTTGAAATTTTTAAAATTTGTTTTAATGTGGGTTAGACTAAGAAATACATTTCAAAAGTCAATTTTCTTAGCCGTTGGTTAAAAAAATAATAATTCAAAATAGCATTGGTCTAATTTTCCTTTTACAAATCTATATAGTAGCCTCAAATAAACTTGTTCTCAAATGTAATCATCTCAAAAGAAAGTGAATAACTCAAAAGAATTATTCCTTTCGGACACAACACCTTTCTCTAGGTGGCTGCACCAGTGCCTATGGCCACACACCCATGAGGAATACACAGCTCTGTACACTCTGAGAGCACCTCCCATCTTTCTGTCCCTTTCTCCTCACCCCTTCTCCTGGGTTTGGTCAGAGTTGCTTCCAAACCCTCTGTACCCCCATTTTTCCACTCTGATTTCATGGTTTCTTCTTTGCTGTCATTAGGCGCACCAGAGCCAGCAATGCTGTCTTTTCCCCATCATCCCTAATACTTCCTCAGGCTGCTGTGCTTGTTAATGGGATACCAAATTTCCTAATTGTGCTGCCTTAAGGGAAGAAAATTTGAAGAATCTCATGTACCAGGAAATTAACCTCCTTTTACCTCCCTGGTGTATGTTGAAACTGGTATCTTTGACATAGAGCCCTCAGGGCAGTTTCCTCAAGGGCTTTGCTCTATGCAAAATAAATAGTAACCTCTTAGTAATGGATGATAAATATACTGACTAATGTCAATTTAGGATCACTTTGATTCTCTTTTCTTAACAGGCACTGAATTGCTGCCAGGCTTACATTTGCCTCACCAAAAATAGCTAAGAACTATATGTTGAGCGTCGTATGTGTTTGATACTAAAGAAACATTTTTTGAAAGGGAAAAATGAAATCTCTGCCCTTGAAGAGTTTATAATCTAGATGTTCAGATAAATAACATATAAAATGGAACCAAGATCCATAATTATTAAGGGGACATAACATGAAAATGACATTAGAAATCATCCCATTTACTACTAAATAATAGACTTCTTTAAAAAAAAAACAACAAAAGATTGGAATTTAAAGACTTCTTAGAATTTTCAAGCTATATCTGAGCATGTTCTCTTTTTGAGACTACAACAACCTTACAAAATAGGCGAGGCTGATATCAACATACTAACCTCTCCTTGCTATAGACAAGGACACTGTGTTTGAGCCTAGCCTCCATGCTATCCTGACTGCACCACATAGCTTCTCCCCAGCCATCATTAAGGTTAACTATTTGAAGCATTTTCCACTGAAGCATAGTTTAGGATTCTTAGGTTAGTGATAAGTGATGAATGTAACATTTCTAATTTCTGGAGTTTTTCTCACCTTCTATTTTTCAAATGCTCTTTTTTGCTCTTTCTCTTTTTGTAGTAAAGATACCAGAAAAAGCCTTCATTCATATGTGTGGGGCGTTCTGCTCCTGTTATCAGATAAAGAGCTGTGAGTAATTTTGTAATCTGTCTTACTATCAGAAAGCCCATTCTCAGATATCTCTTCAGCTGTGTTTAACAGTTTAGTATATTCCCCTTGGGATTTGTTTCAATAAAAACATCCAGTAAAATCTTACTACAGATCCTTTGCTTTTCGGAGGACAAAATGAAGAAAGTGTTTTTATAAGCTGTAAAATGTAATTGAGAGAAAAATCACACGTGTGGCATTTGTAGCAGGAGGTGTGAGAACAGTGGGGAAAAAAAACCCAGCTCACTGACTAATTGCATATCCAGGTATACATATTTCTTCTATGATTGTGTAAATTTGCACAAGTATATTTATGCAGGTTACTTATGTAGTTTTTAATTTCTGTAATAAATTATGTAGCTATAGGGAACCATAGAATTCATATTAAGGGCCTGTAGGGGCACCTCACTGGCTTAGTCGATAGAGCATGTGACTCTTGATTTGAGGGTTGTGAGTTCATACCCCACGTTGGGTATAGAAAGCCAGGTTCCTATACTCTAAGAATGTGATTGAGGACTTAGACATTCAGGATAATTTACTGAGCGCCTACCAGGCATAATTCAAGACTCTGGCATAGCAGTAGAGAATAAAACAGACTAAGATCTCTAACAGTATAATACTCTGTTCTATATTGAGGAAGGCAAACAATAAATAAAATACATAAATAAAAATGTGGTGTTTGTGATGTGGTGATAAGAGCTGCAAGGAAGTGGAGTGGGGACTGTCAAGCATAAGGGGATGGAGTGGTAATTGAAAAATTCAGTAGTAGAGTTAGAGAAGGCTTCACTTTGAAGATGACCTTTGAACTAGAACCTGAAGGAGATAAGAGAATGAGCCATGTGAAAATCTGGAGCATGGCTTCTGCTTTGCACTTCTTGGGAACGCTATTTTCATTTTGTTGTCTCTGGAATTGTGCAGTGCATAGCCCGCACAGCTATACTTGGAGTCTCTCATTTTTTATGGGAAGTACTTGGACAGGGCCTGCCATAGTTCATTGCAGTCTCAAAGGGGACGGTGAAGGAGTGGCCCACATCCCTTGGTTTATGGTGTATGGAAGAAGCAAACCCATGGTATTTTCCTGCATTCAGTTGGTCCCATGTCCATGTGCCATCCTTGATCAAGGTTCTTGCTCCATTCAGAAAATTTTCCTTCTTATTTTCTACACTGTAAGCCTGGCCCAAAAGGATTTGTTGAGAGTAATACCCACAGCCTTTGTCTCAGATCCCTTCCATAGTAAATATTTGGAGACAGCAAAGGAGACAGTTGCTCATGGTATGCAGCCTCTGTTTGCTGAACACTTTTTTCTTGTCTCTCTCCTTTCTTTTCCTTTCCAATGTTAAACCACTGTGTTGGATTTTCTTCCTCTTTTCTTCCTGCCCCTTTAAGCCCTGTCTATATCCTGTATCAAGATTTGCAAACAGGAAAAAAAAAAAAAAAAGGGAGGGGACCTGTCTGGCTTAGTCAGTGGAGCATGCAACTCAATCTTGGGGTTGTGAGTTTAAACCCCATGTGGGATGTAGAGATTATTAAAATAAAAAAATTAAAAAATTAAAAAAAGATTTGCAAACAGGTATCTAAATGAATGAAACTAACCATTTCACTGGGGATGACAACGTGCTTAGAAAAAGCCGCACCTAAAAGGAGGCAGCCAGCATTTGGCATCATCAGAGTTGCTGTGGATCCCAGTATGTGTCATGGGCCCATGTGGTGGTGTCTTTCAAATTTTCAAGAGAAACTAGAAACCTTGCAACTTTAAAGTGTTGACTCAGCATCTTTAAAACACTGTGCAGGATACAGAGATAAAAAGTCTGTGTGCCAGATTTGGCCTCTGGTGGTTCTGTTTACAATCCTTAGCCATGACTATACCTGCCAAGTGGTCCACTGTATCACCTTCAGGTGTTATATTCAGCAGCATGCATGGCCGAAGAGTCCCAGAGCCACTTGTGCCAAGTATTTTATCTTCTAGAGTTCTCAGATTTCTCCTCCCTCTGGAAAATTAGTTTAGCAATTAAAAAAAAAAAAAAAGGATAAGGGCACCTGGGTGGCTCAGTCAGTTGAGCATCCGACTTCGGCTCACGTCATGATCTTGCAATTTGTGAGTTCAGGCCCTGCGTCAGGCTCTGTGCTGACAGCTCAGAGCCTGGAGCCTGTTTCGGAATCTGTGTCTCTCTGTCTCTCTGCCATTCCCCTGCTCACACTCTGTCTCTCTCTCTTTCAAAAATAAACATTAAAAAATTTTTTAAATAAAAAAAGATATAATTTATCACCTATTGGCACATACTTATTTTTGTAAACTCATTAACCAGTATGCTTTCTATCAAGCTATGTATATTTGTAAACTAAAGGGCACTCTACTTTTTTCATTCTTAAAGTGAAACAATCTTTTTCTGAAACCTCAGTTCATCGTAACTGTATGTATAGATTCCATTTCCAAGTTCTCATTCAGGATAAACTCCCTCTTTGGAATACTGGTGCTTTTGCTTTGTTTTGTTTTTTTATATCTGCCTGAACTTCACTAGTTGTTATTTCTCTACCATTGAAATTCAAAATGTGTACTGCATTAGTTTCGAGTGCCCTTTAAAAGCTATCAGATCACTATTGCAATCTATTTTTCCAAAGGAATGAAAGCTCACAGGTTGTCCACTAACTTGTTTCCTTTAATCCTAAAATCTCAGTGAAATGCCCAGGCTAGTGGCCTTCAGGAAGGCCATTGTGTTAGAACGGAAGATTATGTACTGTATTTCTTCCTACTATTTTAAATGCAAATATAATAATATATCATGAAACAGTGCACATATTAATATCAGTGGCTTTTTCCTGTTTTGAAGTGATCCTATATTCCCTGATAGTTGGATCTAAAATCCCAGTCCAATTTTGAAGTTGCACATAAGAAACAGAATTGACTTGGAGGAACTGGAAAGTACTGCAATTGTTTCATAAGACCATGGGTTGTTTGTGATTTTTAACATTTTATTGAAAATACCGAAAAGCATTCAGAGCTGGAGACCTTTGAGATATAGTTGACCCTTGAACAACACAGGGGTTAGGGGCACTGACCCCCTGCACAGTCAAAAATCTGTGTATCTTTTGACTCCCCCAGAACTTAACTACTAATAGCCTACTGTTGACTGGAAGCCTTACCAATAACAGTTGGTTAACACATTATGTTACATGTACTATATACTGTATTCTTAAAATAAAGTGAAAAAATGTTAAGAAAATGTTATTAAGAAAATGGTAAGGAAGAGGAAATACATTTACAGTACTGTGTTGTATAAGTGGACCCATGCATTCCCAACTCATGTTATTGGAGGGTCAACTGTAATGTAGTTTTCACAAGGCAGAGAGAGAGGTAGAGTAAATTTGTTTAACAGAAGGCAGGTTGTCTCCTTTGAAGTCTAATCATGTGAGAAAGGAAAATCCAGCCAAGTTTGGGGTCCACAAGACAATTCAAACTATCTTTAAAAATAAGTTTTGCCTTTTCTTGAGACCACTGTGTGTTTAGACCAACATTTTAGCTCTTAAAATTTAAACCTAGGAGTCTTTTAAAGGAAATTTAATCCATGTGTTTTTGATTCACTAAATCCTAAATCACTACCCATAAACTGTATGTCCCTCTAAGCTCTTTGATGTCTAAGAAATCTTTGAAGCCATGTAAGGCCTTTTTTGTTCCAGAAGAATAGGAAGTTGGTTTTTGCTAAGGGTCAGTAAACAGCATCTTCAAATATCTGAATTAGGTCTAAAATCTCATAACCGTAACAGAATGAATATTTGAACGAGTGCTAATACAGTTTTCTGATGCAATGTGAAAAATGTAAGTACTTTCAAAGACCCAGTAGTATTCAGTTGTAATCCTTAACTAACCCCAAGGAAAATATTTTGCCAGCACTCCTCTTTCTATTGTAAAAAAAAAAAGTAAGGTCCAAATATTTATTATTTTATCCTAACACACAGTAGGTACTCAGTAACACTTTTGTTGAATGTTAACTGAATGACGTTTTCTTCTGCTTAGAACCTTCCAGCTAATGTCAATCTTTCTATTCAGTATCAGTATCCATCTGTCATGTCTCAGAATAAATCTATTCTGAGTCAGTGACCTGGTTCGACAAATTTTTAAAATAAGCCATCAAACTAAATATATGACATTTATTGAAATTCATTCTGTACCATGAAGCAACTGCCTTGCAAAGAGTGTTGAAAATAGGAAGGCATTTCTAGGCTAATTAGATTAAATATTCAGTTGTTACCGTATGCTTTCTGAAAATTGATTTTTTTCCCCCTTTTACTGTTCCTGCCATTCTTCCTCCCACCTTGACATGCTTACTGACTGAAAACTATGCATAGAAAAGGGCAGGTCATTTGTATCTATAAGCAAGTTCAAACAGGTTTAGAAAATGTAATGCTATAATCCTAAGTTGCCGTAATGTAGAAGGGAAGAGTTTTTCAACAATAATGAGGGTGTTAGGTTTTGCTCCAGATTATATAGACACATATTTAAACTCTATTGTGTGGAGAAAAACACCTCTTACTGTACTTAGACTTCCTGTTTTTGAGTGTATATTTTCTAGTAACTAGACTTCCCATATGGACTCAGCACAAATATGTAGCTTTACGTGAAGTTGAAATGCACATGATTAGAGTACTGATGGCTGTGGAGACAGCAAGTCCTTCTCTCTAAAAGAAAGAAAGTAGTATTTACAAGAAGGCAGAGTACTGAAACATGGGCACTGAGATCTTTCTTGATACCATGTTGTGAATTTCTAACTACTCCTCACATTTTGTCCTCAGAAAACATTGGGGTGACAGAATTTGGTGATTTCTTGTATCTTGGTGGAGAGAAAAAGGAAAATTGTGCTATTATGGTCTTTACATAGAGGTTCTTTTAGGTGAACCTGAAGGTTTACTGAATGCATATTCATTCCATCATTAAACTTGTTTTGAAACTTAATTATGGATAGTACTATATAAGGAGTAATTTATTTATATGGCTTATATGGTCATATATATAGAAAGAGACATGCTTAATTTCTATTTCAATGGTTGATAAAACCATTAGTAATAATCGTATATCAATATGTGCACGTTCATTTTTAGATGCTCTTTAAAACTCTACAAGTTCTCATAATTTGATAAGCCTTTATATTTGTATACTTGGAAAACTGTAGTTCAAGTTAAGAAGGTTTTTGTGGTAACTCTCATGCAACAGATAGAGAAAAGAAATAATGAAGGAGAAGACCTGGAAGTTTATTGTTTTTGTTTTGTTTTGTTTTGTTTTGTTTTTTGAGAGAGATAGAGACAGCACCAGTGGGGGAGGAGCAGAGAGAGAGGGAAAGAATCCCAAGCAGGCTCAGCACTGTCAGCATGGAGCCCAATGCAGGGCTCCAACTCATGAACCCATGAGATCATGACCTGAGCTGAAACCAAGGGTCAGATGTTTAACCCACTGAGCCACCCAGGTGCCCCAAAACCTGGAAGTTTTAATGGGTGTTGGATCAGTGAGGTTACAAGAGGGGAGAGATGGGTGGATACACTGCTGGGTCACGGGCTTGGGTGCAGTGCTGGTTGTGAGGAGAGTGTCGCGTTAGGAATCAGGCTGCTGCCTTCTGAATAGGAAAAAGGCTGGGCACAACTGAGTGGGGAATCCAGGAATACTCACAGTAAAATGGTAGGACATGTGATAGGTAAGCAAAGTCTGAACTTCCTCTGTCACATGTGGTTTGATTCTAGGAGAAGTGAGGCTATCATTTGCCCAGTCCTAGATCAGAACTCTTAGTCTGTTCTACCCTCAGATACCAATAAGAATAGCAAGGATACGTAGCAGGAAGTAGAAGGAACTTTTATTCTGAGTGTTTGAGACATGCTCTAAGCATTCTATTAGCTACTTGCAGACACTACAAATGAAATTCTGTATTCTCAGAAGAGTTCATAGTTTTAAAACCAAACTTACAAGTATTTTACATGATGTTCATGACCAGAATTTTCTAGCATATCAGCTCATTATAATGCATCAGTTACTCTTGGGATCAAAGCTTATGGCCTTCGAAATTATATCCATAACTATTCTCCCTTGGAATACCATCTGCTGTGGATATATATTAGCTTTACTTTCAAATATTATCTTGAGGCCATTTCTTTGGGCTTTGATTACACAGAGTTCATGCTGGAGTGTATGTAATAATTACATTTGTTATGTTCTAAACACGAACTCAGACAGTGGTCTAAAGATTTGAGGAAAGCTCCTACCAAGGTCTGCCTTCACTTTTTGTCTTTTTCCTCCTCTGAGAGACTGAAGTGAGTAGATGTCCCCTTACTCTGGTCTCATATTCAGACAGAACCCCTTCAGCTGCTGCTACACTGTCCGAGGTGAGTTCATGGACTGACCATTGTCTAGTTAAGATAGAGACACCAGACAAATAGAATCGTTTAGGGCCTACATGGATCTTTGGGCTTAAAATATTATTACCCTAGCTGTTTGTTTTTTTTTTTTTAAGTGCTATTGAATTATATAAAGAAGCACCCAAAGTAAAGCTTGTTGACAGAAAAAGTGTCTTCCTAAAAGAAATAAATACACATTTTGGACTTTTCAGAAATTCACTTTCTGTCATGTCAAAATTAAGATACTTCTAAACTGTATTTCAGTTTTACTAACACATACTTGGATTGTTCATTGAAATCTATATGTCAGAATTCAATTGTTTTAAACACTCTTCTGCTCTTCAAAAAGCTTACAAAAAAGATTGTTCTTTAAATCA
Source organism: Panthera uncia (assembly GCF_023721935.1). Classification (NCBI taxonomy): domain Eukaryota; kingdom Metazoa; phylum Chordata; class Mammalia; order Carnivora; family Felidae; genus Panthera; species Panthera uncia. The sequence goes on from NC_064816.1 coordinate 129,775,016, forward strand.
CCAGAAGAGTGCAGATAAAACCCCAGTTTCACTAACGGCAATGAAATGTGACAGCCCTTGAGTCTATGTCATAAGTTGATTAATTACTTTCCAAATGTTATTAAAGATTCTGAATGAGTAACTAGAGTGGTATTTAAGATCAAGCCTCCCTCACAATTCCTAAATGGGTTTTAATTTTCACAGTTAGATGATCATTATATCTGATTCATTTCTTTAACATCTTCAGATTGTTGGTTTTATTGAAAAGAGAACAGAGTATCTGTTTCAGTGTGTTTTCTTTTCTCTGAAATTATTCCTTGTAGATTTTAATAAAACTGGTTTTGAAATAAAAATAATCAAATGCTAGCATTGCCCTTTAATAAAGGCCCATATATCTGATGAGTTATATAAACATTACAAGAATTCACTACCAACGTCATGATTATGGAACCATTTAATTCCCAAATCTATCTTGCTGACTGCTTGGACACTCAACTGAAATCAGCATTGTGCATTAGGATTAGTATCACCTCAAGAGAACTTTTGTTTTGGTCATTGCCCATTTTCCCCCATTCCCACAATGATTCCAAACTTTCTTTCTTTTGCTTCCTTTACTCTCAGTGTAATATCTCCCTTTATGGTTTAGAGAGTAAACAGAAGCCCAGATGGTTTCCATATACCCGTTATTACCTCCCTGCTTCTGTCTCAAATGATAAAATGGTCTTTTCACCCTGTGGTCTTGATTCTATTCTTCTCCCACATCTTTGAGCACCTTGCTTCATCTGTCCCACCCTCCCTGCCCACCCCTACCATCTTTTAAAATCTCCCTCACTGTTTTCATTCAGCCCTTACTCAACTTGCTGCTGCTTCTAGAAAAAAAAAAAAATCCAGACATTCTGATAGGATTTTTACTATACATTTACCTTAAGTATTTATCTTAAGTATTCACTTCTATTTCTGCCTTATCCTTTAAATAAAAAATTCTTGAAAATAATTTCTAACTCATTGTCTCTATTCTCATTCATTAATTCATTCCACTCAAGCAGTCTGTTCCCATCTACCAAGAAGATGTCTTCACTCTAATAACCAGCAACTTCCTCATAGTGAAATCTGATGGACACTTGTTTTTATCCCAGTTGACCCCCCTGTGAGATTTGACACCATACATATTGCTCCTCCTTTTTGAAATTTCTAGCTTCTGAAATACCACTCAAACTTTTCTTTTTAGAGTTTAGATTTCAACTTTATATCTAAAGCTTGAATTCCTTCTTTCTGCATACTGAACATGCCCATACGTGATCTTACTTACCTCCATTACTTCAAATACACTGATGGACCAATGATTCACAATTGTCATGTCTGACTCTCTCTGCTCTAGACCACCATGCCCATTTATTAGCTACCTTATAGACACTTGCACTTGAATGACCAACAGATACCTCAGAGTTATTAACTGAACTATTTTTTTGCCCCATAACTTTTCTCTGCCTATTTATCTTACCTTTGCTTTTGACACCAAGATAGATATTTTTTAGTCATCCCTGACTTCTGATTCTTCCCCTATGATCAAAACCCATGTTAGATCATTGTCACATAAATTTTATCTCTTTAATATCTTTCTAATCTAGTCTTCTTTTTTTTCTGTTATATCCATACTGCCAGAGTCTTTGTACAGGGTCATTCTTTACTAATTCATTTCATTATCCATTCTTCAACAAATCCTTGCCAAGTGCTGTGTACTGCTAGGGGCTAAAAATGGAGTTTTTAGTCTAGTGGGAGTTACAAACAAGTAAATTACAACTCAACATAATAAAGTGTAACTAAGGATAAGGCAGGTTTGATATGTGAGCACATGGAACAGTTTCTACTCTTTCTAGAGGGTGAGAGAGGCAACAGAGAAGGCTTCCTGAAAGAAGTGTCACCTACAATGAGACTTGAAGAGAGAGTTAGTTAATCAGGTGAAGGTGAGGACAAAAGTGTTCCATAGAGAGGGATCCATATGTGCTGAGACCCAGAGTGGGAGAGCTCATGGCCTACTTCAGCAACTTGCAGAAGGGGAAAATAGCTAGAGCCTAGATTTCTAGGGGGACGATGGCAAAAGGCAAGGCTGGAGAGTTAAGCAGAAGCCAAATCATGAATGGTTTTTAACATGTGCTAAGGAGTTGAACTGCTTTCTTTTTTAAGTTATTTATTTTGAGAGAGTACACGCACACACACACACACACACACACACACACACATACACACACACGGGTAAGAGGGACAGAGGGAGAGGGAGAGAGAGAATCCCAAGCAGGCTCCACACTGTTAGCACAGAGCCCTACATGGGGCTCAAACTCACAAACTGTAAGATCATGATCTAAGCCGAGAGCAAGAGTTTGACGCTTAACCAACTGAGCCACCCAGCGCCCCAGGAGTCGAACTGTTTTTTTTTTTAAATTGTTTATTTTTCTTAATGTTTATTTTTCAGAGGGGTGGGGGAGGAGTAGAGAGAGAGAGGGAGACACAGAATCCAAAGAGGGCTTCAGGCTCTGAGCTGTCAGCACAGAGCCCGACATAGGGCTCGAACCCACAGACTGTGAGATCATGACCTGAGCCAAAGTCGGATGCTAAACCAGCTGAGCCACCCAGCCGCCACAAGTTGAACTGTTTTTAAACAGCAAAGTGACATAATCAGATTGTCGTTTTAGAAAGATATCTCTGGTACATTGGGTAATGGATGATCAGGGGCAAGAATAGAACAGGAATACCAGGTAGGAAGCTGTTGTAATCCAGGCAAGAAGTGATACCACCTTAAACTGTGAGTGGAAGCAGATGAACATGTTTAAAACACCTATGGGAGTCAAGGGTGATGTCCTGGAAAAGTGGGAATGTTAGGCATTGAGATAGGATTTGAAGTGGTAAAATAAGTTTTCATGGGAAGAACATCTGACTGTTTCTTCTTAGTCTACTTTTCTCATTCACCTTCTTCTCCTCAGCCTCCTGGTTTGGTGTGCCTTAGCACACAGGCTTCCTCTGCATTCTCTACACTCCTTTCCTTGGTGGTCTCATTCAGTCTCATGGCTTTTCATACCACCATCGTTACAAAGACAATTTCCCAATTTAAATCTCTAGTACAGACCTTTCTTCCCTAAAAAGTATCTCAAACATGAACAGAACTAAACTGCCTGATTGTCATACATTTCTGCCAGGCTTGGTCCACCCACCAGCTTCTTTCTCCATGTCAGTAAGTGGCAAAATCATTGTCCCTGTTACAAAAACCAAAATATTTGGAGTATTCATGATTCCTTTTTTCTTGCACACTTTATCTCCAACTCCTTTACCAAATCTTCATAGCTCTGTCTTCAAAATATAACCAGAATTCAGCTACCTCTCATCACTCACTCCTTCCTCTCTTGCCCAAGCTACTGCCATCACTCACCCGGACTACTACAACAGTCTCCCAACTGATTTCATTTCTCCATTTTTGCCCTATCCCATCCCCCTGCCACCACCAGTCTTCTTACACACACACACAGTCAAGGTGATTCCATTCAAATATATTTACTGCCTTGCTCAACACCCACATTCACTCCAGTAAAAGACCCAGTCTCACAGTGGCCTACAAGGCCCTGTATGGTCTGATTCTTTGTCCACTCTGATCTCATCTCCCCATCACCAGAGTCCAGTGTTATTAACAAATAAGACACATCAGGCATGCTTTCAGTTTGGTCCCTCTTGCCTCTGCAAGAAAAAAAGAAATCTCTTCACATCTCAGATTGGCTAATTCCTGTCCTTCAACTCTTTCCTTAAAAGCTACCTCCTCAATTTTTCAAAGCCACAAACCTTTCCCACCACCTTCCTTCTCTCTCTCTCTCTCTCTCTCTCTCTCTCTCTCTGTCTTTCCAGTAGCGCTCAACACTCCTCACGTTGTAACACACTACATGTATAATTTGTTTTCTGTATCTAACTGCTAGAAAGTAAGTTTCATAAAAGCAGAATTGTTTATTTTGTTTACTGATGTACCCCCACCCCACCCTAAGTACCTCACACATATTAAGGCCTTAATTAATATTTGTCAGATTTAAATAGCTTAAATCTGTCTTAAATAGCTGTTGGACATAACAAAACTCATGCTTGAGAGATGGATTTATGGACTCTCTGGAGATAAAGAGATGAAGATATAGATCAGGGAATCTTCACTGTTGTCAGTCTTTATCTTCAATTGCCTGGACAGATGCAGTGACCTTCTGTTGTGTCTTCTGGCATCTAGCTTTTTTCCACTCCAATCCACCTCACCACATTGTCACCAAAATTGTCTAATATGTGTAATTACAAGTACTATGCTCATTTCCATCTCCTGCTTAAAACCTTCCAGTGACTCTTTACTACAGATAAACTACAGATCCCTCAACAGGATGTATAAGGCTTTCTATGATGTGGCCCTGGACTAATCTTTCAGTTTCGTCCATACCCAGCCCAGCCCACATAGTCTCTGTGCCAACTTCCTGAACAGCCCTGCACATTCTCCTCTAGGTGCCTGTGTGTGTGTGTGTCCTGCCTGTCCCCTGCCTCCACTGTGCCTAAGCAACTCCTAACCTGCAAGACCCAGCTCAAGTATTATCTCCATGCTAACATACTCCTTGGCTCTGCCTCTCGGCTACAATTAGCTGTTTGTCCCTCTGTGTTCCTTCAGCAATGTGCACCTGTCTTCATAGCACTTTATAGCACGGTGGGGTGGGAGGCTGGAACTGCCAGTCAGTGAGCAACACTGATATGGTTGAAATGTTTTTGGTTTGTTTTTTTTGTTTTTGTTTTTTGTCTTGTCCTCTCCTTTCTCTTTCTGTTTCTTTCTCCCTCAAACACACACACACAACTCCCCCTTACACACAAACACAAATGCCCTGGATTATTTTTCCTTGAATTGATCAGTTATATAAACACAATCCTGAGCACAGTTGTTTTTAAGTTGTCCTAATGTCCTCGCCTTTTGGTTTATTGATTTTTCAAGGACCCAAAGTATTTACTGAGTTTTAGAAATTGAATTTTGTACCTATGTACTTATTTTCTGTACTGTTCTGTTTTTTACAAGGATAGCTTTTGCTTGACATTCTCTATCCCTTTAAAAGTATTTTAAGATTTTTATAGAAAGTTTATTTGGCTCTTTTATTCTCTGATTATATATTGAACTCAATGTAGTGATATTTATATGCTTTTAATTTTTCTCCCAACACTGTTAATTGCATTATGTTCAGCCAAGGAATCCACATCTATATAAAATGTGATAGGTTTGGCTATTCCTTCCATTCATAGTATTTTTATGATTTCTAAAAGTTTTTTCTACTTTTCCCGAAAAAGACTATGTTATATACTGACAAAATTTATCTTGAAAAAGGTCCCTAGTTCATTCCCCTGGGAGAGAATCTACTTGCTAACTTTGATTTCCAAGAAAAGTACTCAGGTATGAGCAAAATAAAATTCAGACCTACCCGAAGAACTTAGTGAAATTAGTGTTACAGAGTAATGCCCACATCACATGGATTTGACTGTATATTTCCAGTTTAGGCACCCTCATGCCTCTCCCATTGTCTCCCTTTCCCTAGGTGCTGGTTCCTTTTTACATGACAGCCACCAGGACACAAATGGGATCCACTCACCACCACCATTTCTCACAACCATTTGATTTCTGCTTTAGGTAACACCACAGGAGGTTTCATCAGTTATATAGACCCAATTCTGAGCACAACTCCCCACACTTGGAATTCACCATGCCTTATGCTGGGGACATTTTCAAACACTGAGGAAGGGAAATATGTCTGATTCATTAATGAGTAATGTACCAGCTTCCTTTCTAACTGGTCTCCCTTTAGTGCTTCACATTCTGACTATTCAGTCAGGTTTATCGTATTCCAACCCTGTGCTTGAATACAACTGGAAAAAGTTGCTAAGCTTATTTTATTTTAACTTACATGCTTAGGAAGATGTTTCTCAAGTGAGATTTGTACTTTCCCATTATTCACTGTCCCCGGATTAATTGAAGAAAACCTGGTAGCACTTCTGCACAATCTAAACTATAAAATTACACCTATCCATTAGGCCAAAAATTATTTTTAAGTACTTTTATAGGATTTCAACCTTCTTAGCACTTTCTTAGCAGTGAAAGTTCAGTGTTCACATTTTCAAGGGTAATGAAACGTTCTTGTCTGACCTACAACTTATTAATGCGACAAAAGCCTTTCCAATCATTCAGAACTCTGACAATTCAATGTATTTTCTCAATAGGACTTTTTATAGTATGTACAATGTTAAAACAAATGTCCATTTATTCTTCTTTCCCAGAACTTGAATACTTTCAGCAATTCTTAAAAGGACAAAGATGTTTACTAACAGATTATGAATATATGAAGGATAATCTTGAGAATATAATGAAATTCTATTCTTTTATCTGTATTCTTACCAGATCAGATTTGGACAATGGTCTCAGTCATATGTTACAACTAGAAAATGCACAGTTGGCTTTTTCTAACGCTATAATTCTATGATTTTCAACTTTAAAAATGTTTTTTGGAAGAAGAAAGGATGCAGTATTGGATAAGGATCTGAATAAAAGCACTATTTAGGTCTTTTTCAAAGAAATAACATTTGTGTAGTAATCAAGCCTCAATGTTTAGAGGAGCCCCTAAAACATTAATTAATTATAACATGTGAAAATTATTATTGCACCAAGTTTAGTCTAACTTGTTTTCTCCTATAGCCACCTATATGTGATTTTTAGTAAGCTTTTTTGTTATAAATTAAGTATACAAATCAATCTAAAGATACTTTCTTTGTTTTAGAAATTTTGTGTCAATGACAGATTGCCTTATATAGTATAACTTTACTCCACAAGCACACAAATCTTTTCCTTGATTTTTAATTAAAAAAAAAATTTTTACTCCCTTTCACATAATTATATCTTCACATGATACTTAAAATCACCCGTTAGGAGCAGTTTACTGTGTAAAGTTTACTGTACAAATAAAGTTTATTGTGTACAGATAATCACTTTGAAAACAGCATGTTTTAGACACATAGCAACAAAACAACAGAAACAAAATAATCATATGCAGTTATGCAACATATATGTGCTATAAAAACCTTAAAAATACTGTTCTACTCCAATAGATAAATATGTTCGGCCAAAATCTTTTCAATCTGAATTCTGTTAGTAAAAAGGGTAGTTGTTCCCTGATTTTTCTCCATTTGCTTACAGCTAGGATTGTCACATAAAATATATTCATGGAGGGGTGCCTGGGTGGCTCAGTCAGTTGAGTGTCTGACTTCTGCTCAGGTCATGATCTCATGGTTCTTGAGTTCAAGCCCTGCATTGGGGTCTGTGCTGACAGCTCAGACAGAGCCTGAAGCCTGCTTCAGATTCTGTCTCTCTCTCTCTCTCTCTCTCTCTCAAAAATAAACATTAAAAAAATTTTTTAAATATATTCATGGGACTTATTTATACTAAAAAGTATTCATTATTATCTGAAATTCAAATTTAACTGGGAATCCTGTATCTTTATTTGCTAAAACTTCAGTGAGGGTGTGGGTTTACTCTTTAAAGTGGTAAAGTAATTTTTCCTTTTTTGTTGTTCTTCCTTAGAGTGGAAGACTTTTACCATGGTCTTTGTCTTGGTGGGCAACTTAAGAGCGACTTCAGGAACTTGACAGGTTTAGAGAAAAACCACAAATGGCCAAAGTGTGGGAAAATAAGAAATAACAGTATTTAAACTGAGAGGATTAAGGTGATGAAATAGTCACCAAGCATTTGGAGTGGGCTCACCCACTAGACTGTGCCAAGTTCCTCATTTTTGATGAAGGCAGGCAAAAACTGGCTAAAACACAACTTAGGATAAGCATGATAGCCACATTTATTGAATGCCAATGTATGCTGCATGAATGAATGCCAGTGTCTCATGATTTATCTTTAACCTTCATGGCCAACCCACAAGATGTGTATCATTATCCCGATGCTTTAGATAGAAACTGACACTTACAGTCGTAAGGTATGTAAGTGGTAAAGCCCAGATTCACATCACATCAAATTCTGACACCAAAGCCCATACTCTCTCCACTACACTTTACCTCTTTTCTAGTAGGTTTTATGAACTGTTGGGAAGACTGTTGTCAAACAAAAGAGTTTGTAAATATCAGACATAGGATTGACCCCTGAGTATTCAGATCATTTAAATGTGGTCATATTATAGAGAAATTGGATAGGCTGAAAAATCCTCAAGATTTCTTCTGTCCTCAACTTACTGTTAAAAATCATTGTCAAAGTAGTATCTGACTACATTAGATGGGATTTTTGACATGGCATATTGTTTCATCTTTCTAAAGTCAATTTAGGCTTTTTTGATGCTCGTAACACTAGTAAATCTTTAGGTATAAGAATCCAATGTTCAACAAAGAATGTTTTAAAATTTGCTTTCTCGACAGCCTGGTAGATCCATTCACTTTTCAATTTAGGTTATACACTTAGATTTTTAGCATTTATCTTTCTGTCTTCAAGTCCACAGACTGCATTCTTTTTTGAGTGTGGGAACTCTCAGTATCTAGATAAGTGCATGGTGTCCAATGGATGTTGACAAACATTTGACTAATATTGTGTGATATAATATGATTCATATGCAGTGAATGTTTATAAATACAGTATTTTAAATGACATCAGGAATCTCTTATTAGAATCTCTTAACTTTGCTTTTATGGGCCTACTTTTAAAATTAATAGAAATAATATAAGTGTGGAGAAGGCTAAGAATTTTTCTTAGGATTTCACTCTGGCAAGTCCTCCTGGAGATTTAGCTATGACTGTTTTTTATGGCTGCAATTTCCTTAATATGGGGCCTCGGCCATTTTCCATCATCGTAAATCCCTTTTATATACTTAAAAGCAGGATTAAAATGTTTTCTGCTTTTTATATCTTGCCTCTTCACTTAGATACATTATTTTTGTCTTGAGGTTATATTATGTAAATATAGAAAAAATTTGGAATTATATGGCAGGAAAAAACTAGTATACCACCTCAGAAATTTTAACTAATAAATGTGTTTCTAAATCCAAAGTGAAATATTTAAATTTTTTAAACGTTTATTTACTTTTGAGAGAGAGCGAGAGAGAGCCAGTGCACCAGTGGGGGAGGGGCGGAGAGAGGGAGACACAGAATCTGAAGCAGGCTGCAGGCTCTAATCTGTCAGCACTGAGCCCGATGCAGGGCTGGAACCCACAGACCATGAGATCATGACCTGAACTGAAGTCAGACACTTAACCAACTGAGCCACCCAGACGCCCCATCAGAGTGAAATATTTAATTATTCAAGTAAATAAGGAAACCATCTTTGTTCTTTGTTCTAATTACTGTAATATTTTACTTAAAATTGCTTTTATGCACTTGACTTTGTGTTTGAATTCAGAGGTTTGTAGTATTTTCAACTGGACATTGTTTGGTGAGGACTTATTTAGGAGCAAGGAATAAAGAATCACAATGAAACTGCTGATGGAAAAAAAGAGAGAGAGAAAGGAAGGAAGAAAGATTTCACTGGTTTCCATTAGTTTTACACATGGTGGGCACAGAGGCTTGAACAATAACATCGAGAACTTCCCTTTCTCCGTGTCTGGGTTCTCCTGTCACATGGGTCAGTTTCATGTTCAGTCAGGCTTTCTCCACATAATGGATGCCAAAAGTTGGGCATTAGATGCTCTAAGTTAACATCATTTTTAGTGCTTGTGATCTTTGAAAGAGAGAGGTCCTCTCCCAGTATCTGTATTAAATCTTAAAAAGACTCTGATTGGTCTTGCTTTGGTCACGTGCTTATCCTGACCAAGCTCTGCATCAAAGGAAAAGCTCATTGAAAGGCCAGCTTGGTCTGCAAGCTCACCTTGTGGTAAGGAGGTAAGCCATGTGATGGCAGCCCCATTAGATAGAAGGGGGAGGGTTTTCAAACGAGTTGCCAGTAGTAGAGACATTGAGAACTGGGTAGGTAAAAACAAATGTTTACCAAAATATTGTGCTTTTGAATAAAAATATTTTCTAGGAAATGCAAATAATTTAAAACAGCTCAAATAAGCACGATACATGTTTTAAAAACATTAGAAACAAGAACTATGTTGTATGTTTAGTACATTTTACATAATATTTTATCTTCTATGAATCTCAGTTTCATTATCTGAAAACACAGGAATAATGCTTACCTTATAATTATGCAGACTCGAGGTGGGGATGTAACTGACTGTACCTTGTAAACTATATAGTGCTATTTATGTAATTGTAAATTATTATGATTTTAAGAAAATCAGTTCCTAAAGAAAGCAAAGTTATCTCTGTCAAAGTCTAGAAAATTTCTCTTACAAATGTATTCCATTACACCTGTGGTGTTTTTTCCTGAGATATCAGTGCTTGAATACAACACACATGTGCTTTGTGATCGGTTTTTGTTGATGAGGAGGACAGTAATGACAACAGCAGTAATAGTGATAGGCACAGGTGGCAACTCAATAAATTCTTTGAGAATTAAATATATTTCTGGGGAATGAAAAACCAATGTAAGTTAGTTTAATGAGAAAACTAGAGGCAGATAGATGGCAGACATAATGGAGTAGTTTGTCTTAAGTTTAGGCTGAGCTGATATTCCTAGCTAACAGAGTAATCTCTTTAGAGGAAATACTCCTAAATACCAAGAGTTTAATAGCCAAGGTGCCATTCAGATAATTACTCCCAGGAAATGTTTTGCCAGTGAGATTATCTTAACTATCAACTGAAAAGAAATAAAGAAATGTTTTATGGATGATTCATTTTCACCTGCTATGTGTACAACATGGTAACAGAATGAATTAGTCAATCTGTTTGAATCATCTTTACGTGTTCCTTTTAGTAAGGAGCTCAAAGTTGGTTAGATGGCTAGCACTATTTCAGAAAGAAAGAATAAACAGAAACAGTAAAAAAGTCATTCTATATTGAAAGCCTGATCCAGGCACATCACAGGAATAAATGTATCAAGACAAAAATGTATGAAAAATGAAAGTATTTCTGGAGTCACTACCAATATAAATATTAAAATTGCTCACACATCCCGATCTGGCAGATTATACAGATAGAAAAGAAAAAGCAATATATGCCAATGCAATAGCATTGAAGTAGAATGTAATTGTATAAAAACAATCTCAGAGTTGAAAATTATTACAGTTAGAAAATCACTTTTGGAGGTCATTAGTTCAGCCCAGGAGTGTGCCTATAAATATTTAATAATCTTCAGGGAAGGAAAAAAAGCCCTGATTTGTAATGTTTGCCAATTTCTGTGGTGTAAATACTCCACCCAAGGTGGATTTCAAGATAGGTCACTGAACTCAGAGTTGGGAAGAGATGCACGCAATAGGCTGTCATGAGACAGAGGGCTCCAGCACATGAGGAGTTCAACACTATCATTTTGCAAATAAGAAAGCAGCTGAGGCCAAAGAAGTTGGGTGACTGGCTTTGGGTCATACAACTATTTGGCTGCACTGCGACAAGCAAAACTTAGTTTCTCCCCCAGGCTACACCTCAGGATTCTGGATGCGTTATGAGGAAAAGACCATGATTGATTGATGCCTGCCTGACTCCCCAAGCCTGGTTAAGCTCCCCTTCAGGGACCCTCATAGACCGTTCCACATTGAGTTTAAACTGCGGTCTATTTGTCTGTCTCCCCTACTAGTCTGAGATTCACTGATAATTACAATCACTCCCATATCTCAGATGAGTAAACAGAGGCTCAGAGAAGTTATTTGCCCAAGGGGCACACAGACAGCAAATGGTTTTAAACTTCGCAGTCTGTCTCCAGAGCCTGTGCACTTGACTATTCAACTGCCACTTATTTAACCAGCAGTGTCATCAGGCTACATAGCTCAGCAAGAAATAGTTCCAGAAGGTGTCCCTCCTCCATTCCTTATGAAAAACAGACATTTCCTGGAGAAGATCTAGTCTAACCAACATACACCTTTGTTAATGGGGAGGAGACTTAATTAATTGAAATGATCAAGGAAATGGGATGTTTAAGTGTTCTCATTATCTGAGGATTAAACAGAAACCTGTATTTTAATTAAAAGTCCTATTGTTGACAATGGGCTCTAACCCTGGTTATTTGCTTTAATTAAAAAAAAAAAAACAAAAAACCTTTCTTTGATTTCTCAGTCTGAAATATGGCTTCACTGCTTGCTATCAAAAGAATGTAAAGAAGAAGAAGACTGGGTTAGCTAACTCCAGGGATATTCTGCAATGTTTTTTTTTCCCCTTAAACAGAAAAAATATCCTCCTTCCCTACTGGTTTTCTTATGATTTGCCTTCTCATCAAGTGAGATAACAACAAAGCCCATTAGTATATTTGTACATTTTCTCGGATTCTAGTTAATTGAGGTTTAGTACTTACTGTGAGTGACTTCTATACCAACTTTAAGATATGGACCTTGTTTTTAAAACATAATTTAATACCTCAGGTTAAAAACAAAAAAAGTTCGTTTTGAAGGCTCCTTCAGAAAGCCTAAAGGAAAAAGTCATTCACCCTCCACATTGCATTAATGGATATCAACTAAGGTACAAATTGGTTGTAATGCTTTTTTTTTTTCTTTTGGCAGTAATGGTTCATTTATTTTCTTTCTTTACTATATTTCCTAAAGAAAATACAGTGATAAATTATGTAGTAGGCTAATGTTCCCAATTTTAGAAGATACACTAATACCATATCAAGAAGTTCATTTAATTTTCCCCCATAATATATTCTAGAAGTTTTAGACACATATTTATAGTTTGTTTGGAATTTAATTTTGTCTTCTCAGAGGAAAAATTGTTTTAAACCCTTCTTTTCCTCTACTTCTTGTCATTCCCCCCACTATTGCCAACAATTTTCTAGTACGTTTCAAAACAATGAGAATTACATATGTAAATACCAAGTACAACACCCTGCATTTATATATACACTGTATAACGGCCAAAGCTTTCAAAGATGAGATCTCTTTTTCATACTTAAAACAATTGTGTGAAGATATTGCACTCCAGGATCGAGAGGTGGATGAACTATCCAGAGTCCTACAGCTAGGGAGGGAAAGGGCAAGACCCAGGGCTCTGATTGTCTAACTTCTGCTCCAGTGCACTCTCTTCTTAGCTTAGGAAGCTGCTTCAGTACTAGTGAAGCATTTAAGAGCCTGGACAGATTCCTGTCAGGCAGACACGGGATTTAATTTGGTTCTGTGTGACTTTTGGCTAGTTTACTCATCTGGTAGAGGAGAATAATAATACTTTCTACTTCAAAGGGTGTTTATAGGGGCGCCTGGGTGGCTCAGTCAGTTAAGCCTCTGACTCAGTTTCAATTCAGGTCATGATTTCATGGGTCATGGGTGAGAGCCCTGCTTCGGGCTCGGAGCTGACAGTATGGAGCCAGCTTGGGATTCTCTCTCTCTCTCCGTCTCTCTCTCTCTCTGACCCTTCCCTGCTTGTGCTCTCCATTCTCTCTCTCTCCCCCTTTCTCTCTCTTTTCCCCTTTCTCTCTCTTTCTCTCTCTCTCTTCCTCCCTCTCTCTCTCTTCCTCCCTCTCTCTCTCTCTCTCAAATAAATAAACCTAAAAAGAAAAGGGTGTTTATAAAGAGTATATCAGAGGGTTTAGCAGAATGCCTGGCACATGGTAAGCATTCAGTACATGTTATTGTTATTATTATATGGCTTATACCTCTTTCACTTCTTCACCTTAATGACACTTTGCTTTGCCCTCTGGTCCAACTAGAACTCTTTCTACTTGAAGAGAAAGCCACAACACATTGTGTTTTATCTTAGGAGCTATTAAGCAATCCTTACTTTCATTTCCTGCTGACCTCTTTTTGCATGCCTTATTGTAGCTATTCTAAACCTCTTTCTCCAATCTGAAGAACCTAGTCCCTCTTCTGTAACCATTACTTTCAGTGATGGTCATATACCCTAATTTATTTTTAGAATGTTGAGGTCATATTCCCTGAACTCCCTCAGTGTCTGTACTTATCTTCATCTGACTTATCCTCACCTGCTGTCTCAGAAAGAGTGATCTCTCTTATGTTCTAGGCTCTTGAAAGTGCCTCTTTTTACTCTTTTTGGAATATTGCTCCAACAGTTTTTATGTCCCCCATTTGCTTTCCTTGGGCTTCTCTGGGCTTACTACATGCAGTTCTCTGGGCCCTCTGGGCAGTTCTTCTGGCCATGCCATATTCTCTTTCCTGCCTCTGTATCTTTGCACACACTGCTCATAATCATAATAATTCTAAGTACGAATTATTCCCCCCTCTCTTAATGCTTTTAGCTTTGGTTAGTGCTATGCAGGGTATTATAATGCTGTGTATTCTTGTTATTTTTGTATGTGTGCTGTCTCTCAACCACACTGTAGGTTTACTGAAGAGTAAGTGCCACATCCCATTTCCATAGTGCAAGCACAGAGCCATGCACATACTAGTTGTTAGATTTTGTAGACCTAGCGTTAGTCTTTAGCATAGTTATAATGCCTAGTAAGTTTTTAAAGGTTCCTTTTGTCCTGTCAGAATTATGCACCAAAAAAGAAGGGGAAAGAGTAATAGCTATTTGGTTTCTATTCCTTCTAAGTCCTCTCCTTTCTAACCTACCACCTTGCCTTCAACTTTTATAATTAGAACTAACAAGGTTTGTAACGTGTACCTTAAGTTTTTCAAAACTGAAAAACAAATACACTCGTTGAAAACTAGAAATACTGTCCATGTGCATACAATGGAATGTTAAGATAATGTGGTTTTTTTTGTTTTTTGTTTTTTGGGGTTTTTTTTTACTAAATAGCTTTTGACTTGGTAATAAACAATATGTTGTTTTTCTCTGAGAAATAATTCTAGGACTTTAGTCCTGAACATTTTATTTTATACATTTTCAGTTTGCTGTTTTTATGTTTCTAGTGATCTCACATTAAGTTAAGCATTTGTCTATCCAAAACAATAGGTCTGCTATAGCCAAATTATAACCATACCTTTCCTCTGCACACAAAATCCTATAAACAGCATGTGATCATATTGCTTCTAGAATTTATGATTGTTTTCTTCCAAAAGGAAGCTAAATTTAGACTAGTAATTCTACATGCTCCCAAGAAAACAATGCCTGCTGTGATTTCTAGAATAAATGAATCTGAACCACAGTTCCTTTACTTGACTAACTGAGAAGGCTTAAATATCAACCTAGTCATTAACCACAGATATTAAACCACATTAAACAACCAGCAAGCGGTTAAGAAAGAAACTTGCTGTTTCTGACTTTATTGCTAAATGAGTCTAACTTAGTTGCTGTATTGTCTTAATACAGAACATTGTTTGCATCTCATAATGGTTCTCTAAAATTACTCGTTCTGGCTTGAGTTCTAAAATTAAACTATGTGGAGTCATGTCCATCTGTACAATGCATCTTTATGTGAAACCAGCTAGAGTTTTTCGTTTTCACTTGATGTAAAAATTCCAGTTAGGAAGCTTTGTTTCTAATAGTTTAACTGGTATAGTTCTTTCAGTTTCTTTGTTTCTAATGACAACTAAACTGCTCTCGCCTTGAACATGTTTTGGCAGATAAGCTTCTCACCATGAAGGCCCCTGCTGTGCTTGCACCTGGCATCCTTGTGCTTCTGTTTACCTTGGTGCAGAAGAGCTATGGGGAGTGCAGAGAGGCACTAGTAAAGTCTGAGATGAATGTGAACATGAAGTATCAGCTTCCCAACTTCACTGCAGAAACACCCATCCAGAATGTTGTTTTACACAAGCATCATATTTACCTTGGTGCAGTTAACTATATTTACGTTTTAAATGACAAAGACCTTCAGAAGGTTGCTGAGTACAAGACTGGGCCCGTGCTGGAACACCCAGATTGTTTCCCATGTCAGGACTGCAGCCACAAAGCCAATTTATCAGGTGGTGTTTGGAAAGATAACATCAACATGGCTCTACTTATTGACACGTACTATGACGACCAACTCATTAGCTGTGGCAGTGTCCACAGAGGGACCTGCCAGCGACATGTCCTTCCACCCAGCAATACTGCTGACATACTGTCAAAAGTTCATTGCATGTACTCCCCACAGGCAGACGAAGAGTCCAGCCACTGTCCTGACTGTGTGGTGAGTGCCCTGGGAACCAAAGTCCTGATATCTGAAAAGGGCCGGTTCATCAACTTCTTCGTGGGCAATACCATAAATTCCTCTTACCTAACAGATCATTCATTGCATTCAATATCAGTGAGAAGGCTAAAGGAAACTCAAGATGGCTTTAAGTTTTTAACAGACCAGTCTTATATTGATGTTCTCCCTGAATTCAGAGATTCCTACCCTATTAAATACATCCATGCCTTTGAAAGCAACCGTTTTATTTACTTTTTGACAGTCCAGCGAGAAACTCTAGATGCTCAGACTTTTCACACAAGAATAATCAGGTTCTGTTCTGTAGACTCTGGATTGCATTCCTACATGGAAATGCCTCTGGAATGTATCCTCACAGAAAAGAGAAGAAAGAGATCCACAAGGGAGGAAGTGTTTAATATTCTCCAAGCTGCATATGTCAGTAAGCCTGGGGCCCACCTTGCTAAGCAAATAGGTGCCAACCTGAATGATGACATTCTCTATGGAGTATTCGCACAAAGCAAGCCGGATTCTGCTGAACCAATGAATCGCTCTGCTGTCTGTGCATTCCCTATCAAATATGTCAATGAATTCTTCAACAAGATTGTAAACAAAAACAACGTGAGATGTCTTCAACATTTTTATGGACCCAACCACGAACACTGCTTTAATAGGGTAAGTCACATTAATTTTCCACTTATAAATTATAAGGTATAAGTAGAATAAGTAGCAGTCTGAAAAGAATATCAAGGGCTTTTTGGTGCTTGGTAAATGATCTTTTTCCAAAATATTTGTACGTTCTTTCCAAGAAAATTTAAATATTGAATATTCATTTAATGGTAAAATCATAGCTTGAGAAAAAGTTAATGTGGTTCTAAAAGAAAATATATTTTACAGTTTGGGTTTACATGTTTGTCAACACTTCAGATTGTTTTTTTTTTTTTTAATGTTTATTTATTTATGAGAGAGAGAACACAAGGGGGAGGGGCAGAGAGAGAGAGAGAGACAGAGAATCCAAAGCAGGGTCCAGGCTCCGAGCTGTCAGCGCAGAGCCCCATATGGGGCTTGAACTCACGAACTGCGAGATCATGACCAGAGCCAAAGTCAGATGCTTAACCAACTGAGGCACTCAGGTGCTCCAACACTTGAGATTATTAAACTTATTTCTCATAGAAGTTTTAATAGTTCTAATCAAATTTACATAAACCGTAACACAATAACAGTTAAACACAATTGCTGAGATCCCGATGCAGTCTTTACAACATTTAGAATAAGAAGCTCAAGTTAATTTGTGGGTTTTTGAAGGCATTTTCCTTATAAGGCCCCATTCACTCACTGATATACAAATAAATGCTTTATATTCTAGGCATTACATGAAAATTAACCAAAAACAAAATAAATCTCTTCTAAAATGTTGATTAATAAAATATTTTTAAATGTGTGAATACACTTCTCTGAATAACTTAGAAAACTAGACAAAAGTTTTGCTCTCACATCTTTCCTTTGGAACATGTATGGACTTTCTACTTGAATAGACATGTGTCTACCACCTTCTAGTTAGGTACTTTTACCTGGATGGTGTTTGATATTTATAAATATAAATGTTTTAATCAACGCTTGTTTAAGCCTACATGAAATGATACTTTCACAGGAGGTGTTAGGGACAGTCTCTGTTGCTTTGATTTAGATGTAGTAAAAGCTACCAGCTATACTAGACGGTTTATCCTAGTAGCCATCAGATCACTCGGTACTAGAAGAAGAGCACCAAAACAGGAGTTCATTATGTCCTTGGGCTTTTTGGTTTGGGCCCAGATTTGAACATATGAACCTGGCTACTCCTAACATAATGACCCGTGGTGATCATAATTGGATGAACAAATAGTGTAGCTTTTCTATAGATGGTTTGACTTTGGAAATCCAAATCTCTCTACTCTAAAAGTTCTTAGCGTCAGAAAGAAGGTTGAAATTGTAAGCAGGAAGGACATTAAGCATCTCCTTGATGAAACAGAGTATATAATTTGCTGAAGGGTACCAAGGACATAGGAATTCAGAAACATTTGGTTCACTTTTGCTGAAATGTCTGAGATACTTCCCCACATGGAAACTACAAACAACTTATAAAGGTAGAAAATGCTGAGAAAATGAATTCATGTTTCAGTGAACTAAAGACATACCTTCCCTCCTTCCCCCTCCAAAGTCTAGGAATAAAAAATAATATGCATGCATAAATCCCTAGTAGGACTTATTTCTCCCTGCATCCATATCATATATGTCAGAAACTCTGTAAGAAGCAATAAAGATTCCTCATGAGGCTGCCCCTTTTCTTCACTAGAAAATACAGAAGAATGAAGGAAACAAAAGGACTTTCAGAAACCTGAAATTAGGGGGGGAAATGTAATATTAATAGCATTCCAGAGAAAATACTTTTTTGTATCCAATAAATTACATCAGAAACACGAGTTTTAAAAGATTCTATTAGAAGTTCCTCCAGGGCCTCTAAAGCACATGACTTTGCTATTTAAATCTTGTTCTGTTAAAAGTTAAAAAGATACTTTACCTTATGAGGGAACATTGATATCTCATTTTCTTATTTTGTACATTTTAGCCCCCCCCCCCGCTGTGTAAAATACTTATCAATTCTAGAAATTCTCAAAATAAATTTGAACTTTTTTTTTATCCCTTTCACTCCTTTAGTATTTTCCAAGGGAAACAAAAAGTCAGGATTATCCAATGAAATTCAGGTCAGTTTTAGCATGCAGGAAAAAAAATGCCCCAAATGCACCATTTGCACCTGAAATCATTATCATTCCCATTGCAAAATTCTTGTGGAAAACAGATGGGGCTTGCCAACATAGTCTTCCTACCAGGGAAGCCAAGTTTTGCACTGGCCAAATTCCATAAAGACAAATACCTTCCAACTTCTTCTACTTATTTGCCTGTTTATCTTCTCTGGTTACTAAATATCAAAATTCTTCTGAGAATGAAACTACCTACATTGTCAGTTTTCATACACCAATCCACAGAAAGAACTCAGATTCCCCCAATAATCAGCATACAGTCATTTCCTAGCTTCATCTTAAAATAAAGTCACCTAGAGAGCCTTTACTCACACAAAACAAAATGATTTACAAAATCAAACCTGTTTGGAAAGACCAAGCAATAACATGACTCCATTTTGTCTTGGCAACTTTTCTTGGCAAGATATCAGGTGACCCTTCTAACAATTTCTTGGAACTGAGCTTTGGTTTTGGCATAAAGGTTGATGAATAAACACATATATTATAGTTTTGTTATTAACATCTCTAATCCATCAGATCTTTATGGAGGGACTATTGTGAGCTCTGTAGACAAGGAAAACTGCAGTGGTAACCTTGTGCTAAGGCTTCTGCCCAGTCCTCAGTGTGTGAACAAAGCCATGGCAGGGGTTTTCTGGCCCTCTTTGAGCTTCCGCCATGTACAAAAAGAGTTTCTATCACAGGATCAGACAGAGAGAGTGCCAAGAAAGGGTCTTTTAAGTTGTAGGGGTCCAGCCAGTATATAAGCCTGACTCGGCTTATTTCACATCACATATTAGGTTGCTTTTCCCACTCGCATTTTATGAAACAGGTCTATACTTCTCATATTGGTGACATCTCTAAAGCCCTCTTTTGAGTCATTTGATAGTTTCCAGAACACATCATCTTCACATCTAAGTTGTCTGTGCTTCAGAACTCTTTGATTCTGCATGTGATGTTGTTTCTGGAAACTTATCCTAAGCCATATATGTACCCATTCATGTAATATTAGAGTTGATTGTATCAATTCTATAAAAATAAATTCTTGATCTTCACAATGTAACCATTTTCTATGTTGCTTTTGAGAATGATTCTTAAAGGATAGATATGTTTACAGTGATTTCTAGCACTTAGAATTATGAGATTAAATACCCACAAATAATTACTAAATCTTTAGTCTTAAATATGTTACCACCTTTTTACTCATTCATCATTTGACCTCTGTAAACATCTTAAACTGGTATTTGATTAAAGTTGTTTTAGTCTAATGCGTATTTACTAGACAGCACATTATTATTCAAAATAAAATAATTGAGAAAATGTCCCATAATATGGAGAGTTTATAAATCAAATTTGGGGATAAACAGTATTAAAAATTCAGTTCATTTTATTTATTTATTTTTTTTATTTTTTATTTATTTATTTTTTATTTATTTTTGGGACAGAGAGAGACAGAGCATGAACGGGGGAGGGTCAGAGAGAGAGGGAGACATAGAATCGGAAACAGGCTCCAGGCTCCGAGCCATCAGCCCAGAGCCTGACGCGGGGCTCGAACTCACGGACCACGAGATCGTGACCTGGCTGAAGTCGGACGCTTAACCGACTGCGCCACCCAGGCACCCCAAAAATTCAGTTCATTTTAGATGGGATGTATACACAGTGGAATATTACTCAGCAATCAAAAAGAGTGAAATCTTGCCATTTGCAACAGCATGAATGGAACCTGAGTATATTATGCTAAGCGAAATAAGTCAGTCAGAGAAAGACAAATATTATGATTTCACTCATATGTGTAATTTAAGAAACAAAACAGATGAACATAGGGGAAGGGATGCAAAAATAAGATAAAAACAGAGAGGGAGACAACCCATAAGAGATTGTTAAACACTGAGAACAAATGGAGGGTTGCTGGCAGGGTATTGAGTGGGGGGGATGGGCTAAATGGGTGATGGG
Source organism: Panthera uncia (assembly GCF_023721935.1). Classification (NCBI taxonomy): domain Eukaryota; kingdom Metazoa; phylum Chordata; class Mammalia; order Carnivora; family Felidae; genus Panthera; species Panthera uncia. The sequence goes on from NC_064816.1 coordinate 129,795,836, forward strand.
CATTAAGGAGGACACTGGTTGGGATGAGTACTGGACTGGGTGTTATATGTAAGTGGTGAATCACTGAATTCTATTCCTGAAAAACAATAATAAAATAAAATAAAAATTTTTAAAAATTCAGTTCATTTTAAGCACATTGATGGGACTCTTCAACAGTATTATATAAGGGATTTACTAACATGACATTTACTCTGGGAGAAAACTAGAATCAATACACATTGACCCAGTTCCTTAAAAATGGGATCAATATTGAATAAAAGAATTTTCTTAATCCCCAATTCTCTAAAGATCCTATTCCCTAAATTATACTTACTAAGAGAATTGGATTAATACATTTTGGAAAGATTTTTAATCAGAGTTGAAATTAGAAAAAGAGTTCTTGTAATATCTCTTACCTAACCAGAAAATAACAATTACCACATTATACTTTTTCTTGCAATCCCATTTCAAAGTTTTGCTTCATATGTAAGCATTTGGAAGAGTAAGAGTAGGCTTGTAGTAAAAAATATTTTCACCCACATCTTAATGACCATTGATTGATCAGTTGAGGGGGAAAAGCATCCAGTTTGGTGCCAGACACCCCTGGATAGAAGTCCCAGCTTATTGCATATCAACTGTGTGACTTTTGCTGCATGACTTAACTCCTCAGAGCCTCAGTCTCCTTGTTTGTAACATGCAGAGAACAAAACCTACTTCACACGGTTTTGTAAAAATTGGGAATAATACATAGAGAGTACCTGGCACAGTAAGATGACCATAAATTCAGGGCACCTGGGTGGCTCAGTCGGTTGAGTGTCCTACTCTTGATTTCAGCTCAGGTCATCATCCCAAGGTCTCAGGATCAAGCCCCATGTTGGGCTCTGTGCTGAGCGTGGAGCCTGATTAAGATATTCTCTCTCTCTCTCTCTCTCTCTCTCTCTCTCTCTCTCTCTCTGTCCCTCCCTCTGCCCTGCTTGTACTCCCTCACTCTCTCTCTGTCTCTAAAATATTTTTTTAAAAAAAGGAACCATAAATGTAGCTCTTTGGGAGACAACAGCATGGTCTAAAGGAACAAGACTGAAGTCAAAGAGATCTGGTCTGTACCTGATCATTTTATACCTTTCTGGTCACAAGAGCATTATTTAAATCTCTGAACCCATTTTCTTCCATGCAATACCATTGGGAAGACAAGTGCAAAAATGTTTGCAAAAGACCCTAACTTAGTCCTTGGTACCTAACAAATAGCAATTATTATTGTAAGGAATATTGTAAGGAATTCTTTATGTAAAGAAAGGCAAATTTAGATTATTGGATTTTCTGGAAGGGGTAAACTCTGGTTCTACTGCTCATGAAAGTCTTTCACTTACCTTCCTACCTGTTATGAGTGACCTACCTCCATAATACTTAATTCGTGTAAGTCCTTCTTAAAACTTGATTGTTCAAAAAAGAGAAAGGGAGAGAGAGAGGGGGAGAGAGGTGGGGAGTGGTGGTAGTTTGGAGAGGAGAGCCAGGCTAGAAGTTATAAGGTGTGCCCCGTTCCCACTTTCAATTCTGACTGTCCATGGCACTGTAAGATACTAAGCTTATGTAATTTAAATTATACTCTGCATTCAAGAATTTTCAGATAATGCTGTTTTAGAAAAAGTCAACTTCACAGGTTGTTTGTGTCAAGCTTCCTTGTTTTTAAATATCATTTATACTCAAATTCAAAGAGTAGCCAACCACTTCCCAAAATAAAGGAAACTTAAAGTAGTAATTTTCCATCTCCGTTTCAAGGAGTGCCAAAGTTAAAGGGTCACCACTCAGAGCCATCTGAGGAAGAAAGCAAAATGATTAGAACAATTTTGAATGAAAACAAAATCAAAACAAGATGCAAACAAGGAATAATAGGAATAGGCAGAAAAATAAACATACAGTGATGTTTCTTTATTACTATTATAAAAATGATAGATGAGTAAAATTGGGTTACATTTAAGTTGTAATGGAAGAAAATAATTGCAGCTTTCCATCAGGAAACCACAAGGACCATTATTGATCTGCCATCCTCAGGGCATGTCTCGTAATATTTAATAAAATAAACAAAGATTTATAACTCTTTATAGGCCATGTATCTGTAATCTCCCACACACCGCACCATTTGAACTGGGAATGTGGAGTCAGTGTTACAAATAACATCCATGTAATTATACTGGTTTGGCATGTCTTATTTAAACAATCTAGCACTCTCAAGAGAGTATTTTTGTATTAAGGATGAAAAATGTGAAGTCGGATTTCAGGGTTTTCTTAGTTTCTATGCTACGAAATGAGAGAATGTTATCCTATATGAAAAATGTTTTTGAGGATTCTTCATTCTAAACACTAGATACCTTGGCCTTAAGCCAAACGTAATAGCTACCAAAGCAAAATCTTGCAAAAAAGAAAATCCTTGAGGTATAATGATTCAGTATACTGTTTTAAAAATCTGAGTAGAAATTTGTTAATTTTACACTTGATTCCTCTCCTCCCATTAACTCGTTTATTCTCACCCAGGCTCAGGGAGTTGCTGCTCCCTAACTTACTTATTTGAATTCTACATGCTAACGTCCCATGAAAAGTAGCATATTGCATTATTTTATTTTCTTTTAAATTTTTTTTTAACGTTTATTTATTTTTGAGACAGAGAGAGACAGAGCATGGACGGGGGAGGGTCAGAGAGAGAGGGAGACACAGAATCTGAAACAGGCTCCAGGCTCTGAGCTGTCAGCACAGAGCCCGACGCGGGGCTTGAACTCACGGACCGCGAGATCATGACCTGAGCCGAAGTCGGACGCTTAACCGACTGAGCCACCCAGGCGCCCCTGCATTATTTTATTAAAAATAATTTAAAATAATTTTCTTTCCAGAATTTTGTGATACTCTGTGAGATCACAGGGCACACCCAGAGGGTATTGAAAATGTGTTACAGTGAGCCATTAATATCTTCTACTCTCTCTCTTCCTCCTGCTAACCTTTCTTTAAACCATTTGGTAGCTTATTCATAGGTCCACCCCAGGAAAGAATGAAAAAGCAAGGGCATGACATTTTTATAAGATAACAGCAAAGAAATACAGTTAATGCTGAAACCATTATCAAAAACGTAGGTAGGCTTTACCTGTGGATTATGTTGATCCATGATGTGATGAATGCATTTTAAATTAATTCTTTATTCTCAGTGCCTTTTGAAGCAGGTGGTATGATCTGTATTTTATTTAAGTAGTTGAGTTCTACATGGAGATTCACTTGGTAAAACTAATAATGTAGCAAACAATAAGGCATTCATGCAAAAAATGTCTTAAAGTTGGTTTTTGAAAAGCTGAAGTGTTAACAAGACAGTTCTAATACACGATATTTTCGTTGTCATACTGCTACATACTGTTATACTACTACTGATTAGAGGCAAATGAAAACCTGTGGAATCCTGCATTTTGATAAAAATGTTAACCTCCTTGAGTAATAATGGATTTTTTTACTCAGAATAATATATCGAATTCTGGGTGTTACACCTTTACTTCATACTTCTGTCTTATCAGTCGTCATCCCACCCTGCACTGTTATCTCCTCTAATAAGAAAAAAGAGGATCTGTTAGAATTTGGATGGAATACCCATGAGGAATTTCTCCCGTTGCTTATTCATGGATTGGCACAGATACCGAGTCAGTGGGCACACAGAGTCCAGAATGACTCAGTGCCCAGATAAGTGCTGTAAGTCACATCTCCAGCAGCCAGGGAGGGCTGTAAAGGGCTCCTATATCAAGGGAATGAAACCAAGGGCTCAGCTACTCTTGAAATCTTTAAGACTCCCTCAGTGTGTTTTGGGGTGTTTTGTTTGTTTTTGTTGGTGTGTGTGTGTGTTTAATAATAGTAAATGTGGTAAGTGATTCTGGGATCCTGGATACAGTCCAATTTGCTAATTATATATTTTTTCTAACTAAAATGTTCCAAGCTGGTTCATTTGCATATGAATTGCTTGCTGAGCAGTGTTGACTTCCTTTCTTAAAAGCCTTGGGGAAGAAGTTTACTGCACATCACCCTAAACCTAGGCTAATTTAGAACAGATGAAGTGTGTCTACCTTCTATATTTCAAAAATATTCTCTAGTTTTTCAACAAGAGGACAGAAAAACGTCTTACAAATTCATGCTGATATAGAATAAAGGCTATTTTCACCACTCTGTGCTCGCAAGTAAGGGGAAATGCCTTATGAATAGTGTAGCTGGAAAACAAAAATTAAAATTGTGAGTTCAGACTAAAGTCTGACCTCAGTTGTCTTATTTGGGCAAATCACCAAAATGTTCATCAATCAGAGGACATTAAAATGGTAGGTGACATTTCAAATCATGCTCTAGGTAAAAAGGGTGAATTTAGGTCAGTTTTGATTTGTTAAGCACTCTTTTCTAGAGCTGATTTTATGAAAATTAAGTTTGCTAAGTTGCCATGTCAAAATATATGGATTATTCATGATTTGCTTTAATTTGTGTCCATGTACCAGAAAAGTGTAAATTTGTATAATATTAAATTTTCCAGTGACATTTTTAATTTAAAATCTGATTAACACTTGCATGTAGCAACTGCTCTACTAACTTAACTATAGGTGAGGTGGTGCTCAGCAAGTGGGAAAAATGCAAAGATTAAATTGGTCTGTTAGCTGAGCGAATCAATAGTATTTAGTGCTAATGCATTAAGCAGATACAAGCACTGATGCAGTGGCAGTCAATAGCAAAAACAAACATCTCTAAAAATTATCTTGACAGTAAAATGTGCAAATTTTTCCATTTTTTGAAAGCTGCTTACATTGCATGCTTGTTCTTTCATCTTACTAGTTTAAGCCAAGTTCTAGAAACCTAATCATTTTATTTAGTGCATAAAATGACCAAAAACTTGTGATCATTGTTTTCAGCAAAAGACAGAAAAAAGGTTTTATTCATACAACCAAGATTCAACAAGAAATTCAGTAGATATGGAGTGCCTGACCTTTCAGATCTTATAGTGATGAATGAGATAGCCATGGTTCTTGTCTTTTTGAAGTGAACACACTAGGGGAGGGCTGTCAATAAGAAGCCAGTCACACCAATAAACATATCATGATAGTTTATGAAATATAGTGTGAGGGACATAAAAATCTGTGAATGTAAGCTAGGAGGAATATGTTAACTTCATAGCGTAGTCACAAAAGACCACCCTGAGGAGGTGAAAGTTAACTTTTACATAAAGCCCAAAATTTTAGAAGAAGCCATATGTCCTTAGTACAAGGCCAACTACTTATTTAATTAACTTATAATTATTACCTATTTCATAAACTTGAGGTCTTAACTACATGGTGCTGCTTTTAACCAGCTTTTTAAAGTGAGTTCTGGATATGAGTACATATTGTTTTACACTTAGAAAAACATATCGCAAGAGGTAGAACTGTGCCAGAGATTTTAACTTCTTTAACAGTTTGTTTTTTAAAAAGTTGTTACTGTATATAAAGTTTGTCTTTTCTTTGATTTCTAAGGGAATTAAGTTACTTTTCATTAAGTAATTCTTAGTATGAGGAAGATACTATGTAGATTTCTAGAAGCTAATGACATAATGTAGGTAGCACTTACCTCCTCTCCTAGCCTGTCACCTTAATCAGCTTTGAAAAATAGAGGTTTCTTGTATCTCTCCACGTTGTTTCTTTCTTGTCCCTCTCACCTTTCTTCTGTGGCCAGCACTTGGGATCCTATGCCACAGAAGAATTTGCATTTCCTGGGGATGGAAGGGATTGTCCTATCACCAGTAAATCCTATGACAAAGTGAATCATAATTCCAAAAACACACAAAATAAGCTCTTTTGAAACTATCAAAATTATAAAAATTGATGGAATTTAAGGGAATGTGGTGCTGAGATGGGCCCCAATCATATTGTCTTTCTACAATCATATACCGTTCTCTGCACAACTGTCTTATTTTAGACCATTTCCTTCTCATGTGAATCATGTGCCCTACAGGGCTGAGGAACAAGTGCTCCTGGGACTCACAAGGATGTCATGAGCACCTACTGAATGTACGGGGGCGTGTCCTCTAGTTAGTGCTGCCTTTATGTTGTTCTAATGCATTCCCTAACTGCAGACATTTTGCCTTTCTCTTTCATTTTAATCATGTTGATTTATATATACATAGTCATGCAAATATCTAAATAAGTTTAAGGTCTTAGAGGGCAGGCAGTTTGTCATGGTTCTTTGTACCTAGGTATGTATGCCTTGCAGACAACAGACAATAGTATTTGACAAAATAATTTGTCTTCCAAAAGAAATCTGTAAACTTATACAGTAAATAGAGACCATCTAGATTGCTGCAGTGTTTGGATAAAAGCCCTTGATAGAACTACACATATTTTTATGAGGGTCGTAAAAGGCACTGTTTTTGCCTTCCCCACAAGCCATGAAGATTTGAAATCCAAGTACAAAACATACATGTGAGGAATCCAAAGGCATACTCACCTTTTTCTTGCTCACTTTGTTCACTTTTGTTTTGCCAAGAAAGAAGTGGACTCTCCCATTGGAAAAGATGAGGGAACAGGAGGCATTTAATCCTCAGGGCTCGTTCCTGTGCCTGCAAGTCAGAGAGGTCATTGGCTTGCCCCTTCCTGAAGGCTATAATTATGGCAAAGGGCTATATTTACTTTCCAGTAAAGTAACCAGAATCTTGAATGTAAGAGATAGTTTATAGGAGTACCGTTGTGGGGGGGGGGGGGGGGGGGTGGATATACAAAACCTTAGGAAAGATAATGGGTGAGATTATTTTTCTTCATATATTCATTAATATGAGAAGGTCCAAGACTCTGGAAATGTTCTGAAGTGCAGTAATAGAGGTGAATATGAGGTCAAATTAGGTGATCCTGGTACTTAAGGAACTGAATTAAATGAATAAAGAAGAGGAATTTACAATAGAATATATCTGATGATTCATTATAATGTATCTGAGGATTCATTAATGTAAACTTATTTGTGGCTCCAACATCATGGTAAACAAGAATCAGTAAATGTATTAGTAAGAGTAATTGAGAAATATTTCTAATTTGAAAATACCAGTTACATTGGGTCTATCTAGAGCTGATAGGGAAAAAAAATGGGCAGTGTTTCTTACTCTCAACTAAACTCGCTCTGGTTTCTGAAGAGTCATAACAAATGTATTGATTCCAAGTACAACTGGGCAGCCAAAACACAAGATCAATTCTGTTATTGGCCCAATATTAAGAATATTAGTCAGTGTTTGCAAAATAATGAGTAATATATAAACGGTAGTTTAACAATAGTACATATAACCTGTAATTAACACTTAAAGGTCAGGTTTTTGACATGCACAAAGAAGACTAAAATATGTGCCTGATTTAAAAAATACGTATTATGATGAATTGTGGCAATGATTATGGTATTTTAATTTTTTTTAATTTTTTAATGTTTTTTATTTATTTTTGAGAGAGAGAGAGAGAGAGAGACAGAGTGCGAAGAGTGGGACAGAGAGAGAAGGAGACAGAATCCGAAGCAGGCTCCAAGCTCTGAGCTGTCAGCACAGAGCACAACACAGGGCTCAAACTCTCAAACTGTGAGATCATGACTTGAGCCACTGTTGGACGCTTAACTAACTGAGCCCCCCAGGCGCCCCTATGGTATTTTCTATGTAGATACTTTTTTTAAGAAAACAAAAGCATTAATTTCAGATTTTTAGGCAAACAGTGCTTTTTGTGATCCTGGGTATGTGGTATGGTGGCACCATTGAAAATTTGAAGTTCACCATTTGTGGCACAGTTATAGATCACAGAAAAATAAACACCAGGACTTTACCACGCCTAACAAGAAAGCTCTTTTTTAAAAAAAATTTTCAGGATCTATACTAGTCATGGTGTAAACTATGTGATATTGAGTATCTTATGACCCTAATTATAAGATAACAATCCAAGTGAATGCAGATGAACTCCTAGAAAAGGAGAGATTATTAAATATTTGAAAAGTAAACATCTAAATTTTCATAAGTAAATATTAATTTAGTATTTGTGTGAACTATAGATATTAAAGCTTTTCCTTCATTTTCTGGGCCTTTAGAACCAGCTGTTATAACTCCCAGTGCTTTTTTAAATACTCTATATGCCGGATATTCACAAACTGGCTAAGAAATAGTCAAATTTTTTATTTTTACTGCAGAAATATAATAAAATCTCTGTTCCAGTGAATAGCTGGATAATTATTTTAATAATGATATTGACATCACTTCATTTTATCTTTCTTGCTACTAGCAAGAAAGATAGCTTTTATTTTATACTCTGAACTCTGGCTAAATCACAAGTTAAACTGAACTATTGTTTGTTTAATTCTCTATTTCCTTCTAACCTTATTTTTGTCTCTCAACCTCAGTCCAGATCCCCAGTGGCTCAGGAAACCCTCAACTAGGATTAAGTAATAGTTTACACAACCTCTCTCATTCATTAACCCAAGTTGACATTCTTATTCTGTGTACCAACCTTATTTAAGACTTTCTAAGCACCTTATCCTGGTTTGAGTGCAACTAACAACACCTATTTAATCAAGGAACTTAATATTTCCAGAGAATCTTTCAGCCTATCTCAGCCTTCTCCATCAGCATGATCTAATTCAGCCTGCTTCTTCTATTCCTTCTTCCGAATAAAATTTGGTCTCATTTATAGTAAATGTGAAGTTTCAAAATCTTTACTTATTCTTTCTTTCTTTCTGCAGATACACAAAGGAGAAACGAAATTGTACGTTATCATTCCAGATAGATTTTGTTCTTTTAGTATGTTGAAATGGTGCCAGTAAGATAAAACTAGATCTCCCTGGCTCCATTCTCATCTCCAACCAATCTAGTTGTCTCCAGACTGCTGCTGGAGTAACTAATCTTTCTTGAAAGCAAACCCATTTGTGTTACTGTGTCCCTTAAAATTATTTGAGGGCTCCCCAATGGTTTTAGAGTAAATCCATACTCTTTAGTATGTATTCAAGAAGTGTCCTACCTTGGCCTTGACTATTTCCTGGTCCTCAAACTCACTAGTGTGCTGGATGTCTAATTCTCAGGGAAGAGGGGGAGTAGAAGCCCCGATCTGTAGTGCTTGTCAATTTCTGTGATGTAAACACTCCCACCAAGTCAATTTCAAGCTGCCAAGGTAAGTCACTGAACAGGATGAAATTAGGAAGAAATGTTCACAGTTGGGTCTGTAAGCTGGTACAAGATGGCTCAAGCACAGCACTGCCACCCTACCCTACCTTCAGCGTATCATACTTTTTACAAAAAACAAAAACAAAAACAAAAAACTGTCTTTGCAAATTTCAACTATATAATTCAGTATTGTCAACTATGGTCACCATGTTATACATTAGATATTAAGACTTTTTTTATTTTTTAACTGAAAGTTTGTGCCATTTTACCAGTGTCTCCCTATTTCTGCTGCCCTCTCCACCCGTCACCCCCATCACCCCCGACTGCTGCCCCAGCCCCTGGCAGCCAGTTTTCTACTTATTTCTAGAAATACAACCTTTTTTCCCCTTAGATTTCACATAAAATTGATGCAGTATTTGTCTTTCTCTGTCTGGCTTATTTCAGTTAGCATAATGCCCTCCAGGTTCATCCATATTGTGGCAAATGACATAATATCCTTTTTTTTTTTTTTTTTAAAGTCTGAATAGACATATACCACATCTTCCTGATCCATTCATCCATTGGTAGATACTTAGGTTGTTTCCATGTGTTGGCTGTTGTGTATAGTGCTGCCATTAATGTGGAAGTACAGATATCTCCTAGTGCTCCTTTTTTTTTCCCCCTTTGGATAAATACCCAGAAGTGGGATTGCTGGATCATATGGTAGTTCTATTTTTAATTTCTTGAGAATATCCATACTGTTTACTGGCTGTACTAGTTTACATTCCCACCAACACTGTACAAGGGTTCCCTTAATGTCCTTACCAACATTTGTTATCTCTTATCTTTTGGGTAATAGCCATTCTAACAGGGTATGAGGTGATACCTCATAGTAGTTTTGATTTGCATTTCCCTGATTAGTGATGTTAAGCACCTTTTCATGTTCCTCTTGGCCATTTGTATCTTTCCTTTAGAAAAATGTCTATTTAGTTTCTTTGCCCATTTTTTTTCTTTTTTTGCTACTACTGAGTTGTTTGAGTTCCTTGCATATTTTGGATAGTAAGTGCAATGTGAGTCAACCTGTGCATTTATCAGATGTGTGTCAGCCTATCATTCTTGTAGTTCCCAGAATCCATTAGTGTCTCTCACAACCTTGCCTTAACACATATTACTTCATCTGCCTCAAATTCCCTTTAACATTGATTTTGTCAGGTTCACATTTTCTCCCAGTTCTTTACAATTCTACTCAGGCATTTCCTTCCCCAGGAAATCTTCTCTAGCTTTCCCCTAACCCTCCATTCTGGATAAGCTGCCTTTCCTGAGTACTCCAGTAGCACCCTTTGCTTATTTCTACCATATCTCTTACCACACTCTGTGGTAATATGTTCACTGGTTTCCTCATTAGCCCCTGAAGATATGAACTGTGGCTTTTATCTCCACATCCTTAGTACCTAACAGAATTGCTTGAACAAAATATCTGTTTATCAAATGAGCAAATAGTTATGGCACAGCCTCATATTTCAAGTAATGTAATGAAATGCTGATTAGTAAAAATTATTTTTAGATAAAACAGTTTTTCATTTCCTCCCCCAAATCTCTAAAAACTAATGTATAGAATTGAGGAGTTTCCAAAAGTTAAAATAGCATGGAAGAAATTCTGGGAAGTGTTGGTCCCTTCCTTACACACACACACACACACACACACACACACACACACACACACCCCTTCCTTCATACACCAGTGTGGAATGAAGATGGATCAAAAAACAAGGAAAACAATGAAAGGAGAAGAAAAGATGATAGGGAGAGTAAATAGAAATTCCAGAGCTTTGTACTTAATCAAAATTGGGAAAACATAATTAGAGCAATTAAAAGGAGAAAGGTAGATTAACTTCTCTGCTCCATAATGTTTTTTTGAGCCTTTCAACAGTGTCCCTTTTAAGTGGGTGATATTGTCTGAATGAGAGACTTTAGGCAAAACCTTCTAGTAGACATTGCTTGAGCAGTGGTACTAGTAGAGGTGACCTCCCATGAAGTTTGCTTTTTGAATTCATAGATTTTTCACTAACCACCAGTCTATGATTTCAAGTTGAAAATAATTTGTGGGTTAAGAAAAAGAAGTTAATAGTGAAGGTCTTTTTCAATACCACCTTTACTGTGGCCATAATGGTGTCACTGCATATGTACCAAATACATGCTTGGTGCATAGCATGAGCTTGGCCTTGATGTAGATGCAGAAAGATTAGAAGAGAGTTTGGTAGGGGCTTGTAGACTTTGGTCAATGAGAAGGGTTACCCACAGATTGAGGTTTCTGATACACAGTTCTGGTTGGGAACAAGGGAAGAAGATGAGTAAAGAGGCCCACTGCACAATGGTAAGATGGAAAAGAAGGATAAGAGGTGATGACAGTCATGGCAGGTTAGGATATAGACATGGGTTTAAACAAAATACTGGGGCACAATTGAGGAACTGTGGTTTCATCCATCTTTCACCTCAACTGGCCATCCTCTAAGACATTCATCAGCCTGTTTTCTATTGAGCATGACACTGTTAGGCACATCAACAGACCGCAGCTCTTATACTCTACAGAAAGAACTGCTTCTGTCTTACTGCTTAGTGCAGGGTAACTAGTGTTCTGTGTTTTGAGTATCTCTTACAATTCAATGAGTAAGCACATTAAAATTTGTTTTCTATTAACTAAATAGAGAAAAGGAGAAAAATTCTATACACTAAGCATTAAAATTTGCTTCACTTGGAACAGCTTTCTTTATGAATCACTCTGTCACTCCTGGCTGTGACTGAAGTGAGGTATGAAGGCTGCTAAGCCAAACCACATGGACTTGGTCTGTTTTAGATCTGATTCACCTTGGGAAATGATGATAAAGAAGGAAACATTTTAACACGTAGAATTCCAGAACCCCTATCATATTAGAATTCAGAGTCTTTTGAATCCTGGGGATACCTCGGAAGGTGGATATGTTTTTATTTCATTTATATGTAAATGCATTTTTATACATGTGTATACACATGTACATAAAATACATTCTGCTCCAAATATTTCTTCCCTCTTCACTAATCCACCTTCTGTCAAGACCTGTGTCAGCTTTGGCCTCTGCCATGAGCAAAGCTGTTTAAGCCCATACTTGATCTTATCTTTTTCCTAATCTTCTAGCATTACCACCTGTACCAGTGTTTTCAGAATGTATCTATCAGTGGTGTTCTTTGTGCTTTGCATTATTAGTTATTTTGTGTGTCTGCTCTGGCACGACTCATTTCACTTAAACCTCAAAGCAATTCTGTTAGATAGATGTGCATTTTTCCATTTTACCAGTGAAGAAGTGAGGCTTGGTGATCTAAGTATTCTCTCTAAGTTTGCACAGCGGGTAAGGGCAAGGCCACTCCTGAGCCCATGCTCTTCTCCACTAGGCTAGGGTGGTTACCACTGGATATGACTAAGGCATTTGGGGAACCTTACTCTAAAAAGTTATGAAAGTGGAATTGAACAAAGACATTCTGGAATCAAGGAAATTAGATTCTGGGACGCCAAGTGTGCGATTTCCTTTAACTCTATAGAAACATTTTTAAGAATTGATAGATGGATGTAAACAATAAAATAAAAGGAAAAGTCAAAGATGACTGAGACGTCCTGAAGGGAGAGGGTGGCTATTGATGCCATATAGAAATAGGAAGCCAGAAGAGGGAATTAGTTTGGAAAGAAAAGCAGTGAGTTCAAATGTCATTAATGGCACATTCAAACTTGGCCTAAAGGCAGTTGCAGAGACAGGGCTAGTCCTCAGAAGAGAGAATGCCGCTGGGTGTGTGAAGTTAGATCATCCACGAGGCAGCGTCCATCACCTCGTGAATCACTACTGTCGAGCCAGCAGCGTGTTGGCCAGATGCATGGTTGTATTGCATTCAGGGCCATCTGAACACACAGGGCCAGAGATGATGCCCTTTCTCCCTTCCTGGAGACAAATCAGCTCTTCTTCAACTGCCCCCCCCCCCCAGCTTTGCTCCCCTGCTTGAGGTCTCTGGTTGTAATGAACTCCGTGGCTGTTGAAGCAGTGCAGTAGGATTACTTCATCAAGGGGAGTTTGTGGCAGCACAAGTATTAAGGAAGCATCTTTCTTTTAAAACTGTGGCTGAGCACAACATGAAGCTGAGTTGTCTTTGTAGCACAAAATGGTCACATTCTTAGCGTTCAACCACACCATCCTAACAGTCTGGCCTTGCATTAAGGACCCCAAAGAAAAGGTCCTGCTCTGGCAGAGAACTGACTTTTCTGCATTTTACAGACAATCAGGCTTCATGTTGACATCTTAGATATTTGAGTACAGACTCATAGAAGTTAAATATGTCTGAAAGCAACATAAGCAGACACTGAAGTTCAAAGCTCTGTGCCTCTGCCTGCAGTCCACAGCACCTCCCTCCCAGTCCCACAGAAGAGAGAACAGAAGGAGAGAACATGAATAAACAGAAGAGAGAACATGAATGAAATTTAGAGAAATAAGTTATGTGGAATTCCTGAAATTAAAGCAGTTGAGTATTTAACCAGCTTTAAATACTCAAAGCTGAGTAAGAGGGACTATCTATTTTGAAATACATATCCCCCAGAAAACCACTATTATATGTCAATAGAATCTGTAGAAAAGGTGATTATTAGGGCGCCTGGGTGGCTCAGTCGGTTGAGCGTCCGACTTCACCTCAGGTCAGGATCTCGCAGTTTGTGAGTTCAAGCCCTGCATTGGGCTCTGTGCTGACAACTCAGAGCCTGGAGCCTGTTTCGGATTCTGTGTCTCCCTCTCTCTGCCCCTTCCCCACTCATGCTCTGTCTCTCTCTGTCTCTCAAAAATGAATAAACCTTTAAAAAAATTTTTTTAAAAGATGATTATGAATAAAATTTATATTAAAATGCTTCTGTTAGTTTCGTCATGTACAAGAAGGAGAGAGGGCTGGTATGAGTGAACTGGCAAAGATTTTATAAAATAGTACGTTTTTTTAAATCTAGCTGCAAGACTGATTTAAATTATCTATAGATGAGCTAAATCTGTCCTATAGATGAATTAAAGGAATCTCTATTTTAAGTATATCACATCCTTAATTATACAGAATTAAATGTAATTGCATATTCACTGCATGCATCATAATGTTAGTTAGGGAAAACAGTTTGAATCAAATACACTGAGGTATATAGCACTTCAGTGTTCATTTTATAAAAAAAAAAGTATACGTCTGAGTCAGGTAAAAAAAAAAAAATTGGCCAAGTATTCATGAAAAGGTAAAGAAAGAATAAATTATTGTTTCAAGACTTACAAATTGTAGAGTGGTTCCTAATATTTAACCCTATGACAGTATATAAGCCCTTGAGTTAAGGAAGCAGGTTTGTAATAAGTTTTTGTTTTTTTTTTAAAGCAGAACAGGATGTTTACCATTGGTTCTCAGAGTGGATTTCATATTATTATTTTAGAAAAGGATGAACCTTGAGCAATTAAATGCTTTTCAAACTTCTTAAAAAATGGGCATATGTATCCAGAATCTTTTCATGTGTTGGAGTAGCCTAAGATGATTGGGGGACAGTGACTGTTTACTCATGACATCCTAAATATCCTGAGCAGTCATTTGTTCCAGCAGCAGGCCAATGGCAGCTTGGTAATTCCAAGCCTAGAGGAAGCTTTGGAAAGCCATCCACAGACCCACAGCATGGTAGAGCCAGAAGAGAATTTTGGATTAATTCCCTCAACCCCTTCCTTTATAGACAAACCTAGGTGGGGGGTGAAGACACTGCTGCTGTGTGACCTAAGTTTAATCCTTGCCCTGCAGCTGCTGGTCTTTTGACCATGCAGTGCCTCAGTTTCCTCCTAGGATTGTTATGAATTAATATTTGGAAAGTGCTTAGAACAGTGTCTGACGCATTATAAACACTCTGGACAAATGTTTTTTATATCAGCAAAGTAAAGCTCAGACTCAGAGAGATCAAGCTATTTGCCTAAGGTCATGCAACTCATCAAATCCCAGCTGGGTAGAAACAGTCCTGTGCTGTAGGCACGCACATTCTTTTTCAGTGTCCTTAGACCATCCCTAGAATGTGAGTTTGTCTCAGAAATACTGTAGGAGCCTATAAGTAAGGAGTATGATGCAGTTGGATTTGGATTTGAAATCAACAGCTAGGGTTCAAGCTCTGATATTTACTGACAACTCTCTAAACTTTAGTTTCTTCATCTGTAGAAATGTAATGATCATAACAAATCCAATTTACAGACCTACTGAGAGGATCAGATGAGATAATGTACTTGGAAAACCATAACCTACTATGCAGATGATATTTAACATTACTGTGAGCTTCTGTGAGATGACAAAAGCCATGAGAGTGTTTCAAATCTGCTTAGGATGTCAGGAAATTGGGGTAGGGAGAGTTTGTAGTAGGCTGTCTCCACTTTTTCACTTCGCATTTATTCATTGGTAATTCCAATGAATTAAATTACCAATTAAATGAATTCATTGGTAATTCATTTAAAATTTATTTTTGTTATATTCATATATGCAAAAGACTCATGTTCTCTTTATGTGTGTGTGTGTGTGTGTGCGCGCGCGCGCGTGTGTGTACAGTAAAACAAATACTGAGTTCTCTACCACCAGGCTTAAAAAAGAGAATATCACCAAAGCCTCTAAGTCCCCTGTATGTCCCACCCCAGTCATATCCCTCTCCTTCCCAGAAAAGTAGGTAAACAGTGATTGCGAATTATCTTTTCCTTGCCATTAGTTGCACTACATATGTGTATATGCCTAAACAATGTATTAAGTGAATTTTTTTTCCTGTTTCTTTTTCCCTCTTGACTCAGATATCTCAAGCTTTATGGCATCTACTTATACCCATATACTGTCCATCTTATTCTTTGTCACTATCTCCCTCCCAGTCCACTAAAACATAACTTCTGTCCTTCAACAGACTTCGCAAGGAGAGACTTTAGAAAAGAGCCAGGCTTTAGGTTCACGTGGCCAAGGAGAAGGTATCACTGACTAGCAGAAGCTGAGACATCAGCTGCTAAAGCAAATGCAAGAATCCAAGAATGGGAAGGGTCTTGTGTCAGGATAGCCACTCTTAGATTCATTTGGTGTCCTAGATGTCACTTGACGTTTCACTTTAATGGAAAAAAGACTTAAGAACAAACTAAGGCAGGTGTGGATACCATAGTAGGGAGTGCGGGCTTTTCCTGCAATCCTTTGGGAAGCAACTAAGGTTTTGAAGAAGAGAGTGACCGCTCATAACTGCTTCAAGGCAGATGAGATGGAAGACAGGAAGGCCAATGAGGAAACACTAGCCTAGGGCAGGGGTGCAGGAGTGGCTGGAGGGCTGTAGCCAGAGGTCAGAGGAATTGAGCAACTAGTTGGATGTGAGAAATGCTCAAGAGAGAGGCGTTGGTGTTGACTGAAATTTTAGAATTACCTGGGTGGAAACATGTTAATGTTCATAAACCAAAATAGGCAATAGAGAGGAAGATTTGAGAGCCAAGCTGATTAGAACAGCCCAAAATGCTAGTAGTCATCTTTATGCCACTATCCAGAAAAAAAATAATTAATTCCAGCCTTTCTCTCAGAAAAGCAATCAGGGGTGAGTGAATCCACATTTCGTACTTTGAAGGGTTGTAGGTTTTTTACATGCTGATTGATAACTTTTGTTGAATGATTCCAACTTTTTGAGAGGTACAATTTCCCTGACTTTGAGTTTCTCATATTTAAAATGAGGAGCTGGGGTAAGATGGTCTCTAAGGCCCTTACCGTTTTTGTAATTGTGCAATTCTTGGAACTTTGCCCAGAATAGTAAACAGTAGCAGAAGAAATTCATGAGGTTGAGAATCACAGAGAACTGAATTCTAATGACTGTTTCAGTTCTGATGCCATTTCCAGCGTGAATCGGCCACTGTGGCCGCACCCTTGGCTGCTCTGAGTCTCCTACTCCTGAAAACTGAAAACCTTACAGGGCTGCGCATCGGCCTGCACGTAAAAATGCCCAACTCAGTGCCTGGCACAGTGTAGGTAGGTGCAGGGTAAAGACAGATATCCCCCATCCCTTCCTTTCTTCCTCCTTCCTTCCTTTGTTACCAAAAAGAGAGTTAGTCTGACTCTCCAACTAGTGCTGGGCTGAAACCTTTGTAGACTCTTCCTTGGTGCCCCAAAGCAGCTTTTACTAGAGAACTGCCTTCCACAAGCTATGCTCAGTTTTACCCCAAAGCACAGGGCCTCTTGGCTTTGAGGGAAACACGAGTGGCAAGGAGACCCCTGGCAGTAGATCTGTAGGTCTCCCATCTCCACCCAATCACTCCAAATGCTGTACCCAGGAACTGTATGTAAAGTTGTGAGAAGAAGCCTCCCCGTCTTCCCTGAACAAATGAGCAGCAAATACATTTCCTTTAAGGCACATAGTGACTCAGACTGAGATTTATGAGTAGAGAGCATTTTCCTACATTTGCAATGCTGAGAGCTTAAACCAGGGTTCCCTGAGAGTTAAAATTCTGTTCAAACTCAAAGACAACATGGGGCTCTGTAAGCTAGTTCCTGCCACCCTGACCCCAATCATAGAGTTTGTCAAGATTCTCAGAAGGAAGAGACAAGGAGTAGTCCCCTCTCCTGCACTGAATGCTGGAATGTTACTTTCTCCTAGAAGCTTGTGGCCCCAGTCCTTTCCTGCAGATCTCTGCTATGGAGAAAAATGAAAAAGAAAAAGGTTAGGAATCTGTGATTTATAAAATCTGAATGTCATTTGGATCTGACATGATATTTGTTTTTTTAGCTCCAAATTACATAATTTTTCAAGATCAAGGAGTTCTGTAGATCCTATTCCAGCATTGTGCAATGTTTTTATACTTAGGAATTTATTTGGGGGAGGGAGATAGAGACATAATACAGTTAGTCCTTGAGGAGGTACCATTTAGAGACCTTACTATTTCCTAAAGGAGAAACCTAAAAGTGTAAATATACGTGAATATACATAAATGTGAATTGAGTCAGGTGCAGAGTTCTACATTTATGCCTTACATGTGAGGAAACAGACATACAATTCAGAGTTCTGGTTGTGTTACTTTCCCTCCATTTAAAAAAGATTGAGGGGGCGCCTGGGTGGCTTAGTCGGTTAAGCGTCCGACTTCGGCTCAGGTCATGATCTCGCGGTCCGTGAGTTTGAGCCCCGCGTCGGGCTCTGTGCTGACAGCTCAGAGCCTGGAGCCTGTTTCAGATTCTGTGTCTCCCTCTCTCTCTGCCCCTCCCCTGTTCATGCTCTGTCTCTCTCTGTCTGAAAAATAAATAAACGTTAAAAAAAAAATTAAAAAAAAAAAAAAAAGATTGAGGACTTCTTGCAGGTTTGCAGACACTCCGAGGCCCATCTCACTTCCGTTCTCCCACTGGCCCAGTTCAGCAAGCAGACAACAAAGCAAGCTGGGTAGGCAGATGGGCTTATCTCTGGGTACCTTGCAGATGCATTAATTTTTAAGGAAGCTATTATTAAATGCCTACTGTGTGCTGGGCACAATACAGGGCGGGATGATAAAAGATGAATGAGACCGTTTGGGGCATCTTGTTGATAGAAGCCTGCTACTAGTTTATAATCTAAGACTCTACTCCACATGCAGCAAATTGTTTTCATATTCCAATGAATCCATCATATCTCCACTAGGTCAAATTTGAGGCCTTAGGTTCCCAGGATGCCGTCTAGACATAGAAAAAAAGTAAGAACAAGCAAGAAAAGGAACAAAACAACCACAGATACTGACCCTGAAGAGCAGTCACTTCTGAAATGGAATACTTGAAATGCTCTTTGATTTAAAACTAGTCTTTGCTTCTTTAAGCAGTGTCCCTTGGTTCTGACTATATCTGCAAAATGGATGATTGATCACCAATGGAAACTTAATTACCAATTAATCGGTTACTATTGAATTGCTGGTATGTCTCAGTTATCTGCTATTCCTCAGAGCAATCTATAGTACTTTAGTGAAGAAAAGCTTCTAATTAAATAGTGAAATAGTACTCATTAATATATCAAAATAAATGTCTAGAACCAGTACATTTCATTAATTGTAAGAGTCAGCAGGTTTTGCATCTCTGAGACTCTTTGTTTGCTAATTTATTGCCACTTTTTAAAATGAAGAAATATTTGTTGCTATATAAAACAGTATTGTAGATTATTTTTAACCATAAAAGTTAATAAGGATAACTGAATTTTTTATTTCACTTTGTTCTTAAACACTAAGTTGGTTTGAAATCTACTCTGACAGCTTTCTAATTATTATAAATATTTCTAATTATTATAAATATAATAGGACAATAATAGAGAATTCCTGATCTTCAAATAATTTTCCTTAACTTGAAACTACATACAAAAATCTGTAAAAATGAACTTTTTCTCTTTTTCTAACAAGTTAGACTTCATTTTCCTTGTTTATCCTCCTGCCTCCTGTTATCTGCCCTCCATTTACTAATTCCCAAATGTCTTATCAGTACAGTCAGGAGCCAGACACTCTATTCATTCCTCTTTTTTTTTTTAATTTTTTTTAACGTTTATTCATTTTTGAGAGACAGAGACAGAGCATGAGTGGGGGAGGGGTAGAAAGAGAGACAGGGAGGGAGACAGAATCTGAAGCAGGCTCCAGGGACTGAGCTGCTAGCACAGAGCCTGTTGCGGGGCTCGAACTCACAGACCATGTGGTCATGAGCTGAGCCGAAGTCGGATACTTAACCGACTAAGCCACCCAGGCACCCAGCCTTGTTTTTTTTAGCTTTTTTTTTTTCTAATGTTTATCTCTATTCATTTTTTATAAACTCTTTCCTGTACCTATTACTGAAAGAAAAAAAAAAAAGCTTTAGTAATATTAGTTTACATCTCCACACTCATTCCCTCTCTACTTATAATTGATTCATTTACTCATTCATTCACTTAATATTTATTAAAGATCTCTGTGTGATATTTCATCTACTACTAGCAATACCTTGGTGAACAAGCAGAGTCTCTGATGGCAGGGACTTCAGTCATAATCCACAAGCAAATAGTTACAGCTGTGAGTGCTATGACAAATAGGTAAAATGTATTATGACAGTCTGTAATAGAAGCATTTGACCTAGATATTAAGGTCAGGATAGGCCTCCTAAGGAAATGATGATGCACTAAGATCTGAAGGAGGCATAGCAGTTAATAAAATGAATGAAGGTGGAAGGATCACTCCAGGAAGAGGGAACAATATGTGCAAAGGCCCTGTAATGAGAGGACATATGGCATATTTGGAGAACTGACCAAAGGCCAGCTCCCTGGAGTACAGAGTGCAAAGGAGAACACAATGAGAATGATTCTGGAAAGTTCAGTAGGATCCAGATGATGAAGGGCTCATCAGACCATGTTAAAATTTTTGTCTTTTATCCTAAGAACAGTAGGGGGACATTCAGTGTTTTAAAAAGAGTGATGTGATGAGATTTGTGTTTTATGGGGGGAAAAAATCTGGCTGCAGTGTAGAGAATGGACCTGGAAAGAGATTGGGTGAGATCAGATGTGGCAGGTCCAGTTTGGAAGCCATTGTAGTAGTTCAGGAAAGGGAGGGGATAGCTTGAATAAGGGTTGAAGTATGGAGGCAGAGAAAACTGGATGGATCCAGGAGATATTTAGAAACTGCAACTGATGAAAATAAGTGATCGACTGTACATGGGGAGGAATCAGGGATGGCACCTAGATTTATGACTTGTGCATCTGGAGGAATGATAGAACCATCCATTAGGGTGTGTGGTATCATCAGATCAGGCATGAGGGAAAATGATGGTTTCTACTTTGATTGTGTTGAACCTGAGGTCTTGGAGACATCTGAGTGTGTATTTCATAGGCAATTTGATATATGCATGGAGACATCTGAGTGTGTATTTCATAGGCAATTTGATATATATCCTCTCAGAGGAGAGGATAGGGTGGAGGTACAAATGTGTGTCAACTAAATGGCAATAGACATCATGGGAGAGACAGAGGTTGCCTACAGAGAGTGTGAAGAGTGAGGAGAGGAGCAGCCTTAGGATGGATCCTTGAGAAACCCTGACATAGATGGCCCTACACCAGAGACCAAATGTTGCAGTGTAAGAAGTAGAAGGAAAATCAGGATACTGAAGTGTCAAGGTGAAGGAAGGGATCCACAGTGCTTAACTGACATATATAATTGAACAATATTTTTAAAATTTTGCACTTGAGCCTAAAAGATAAATACCTGATTGAGTGGTAATTGCCTTTTAGTAAGTTAACTATTGCAGCATTTGATGCATGGTTTCTACATTTTTTTGAGCCTTTTACCATAATAATGACAAATACTTCAGTGGGATTTTCTGGGTGCTGGGTTTTATGGTAAAAGATGTCTGTAAATTAGCTCATTTAACTTTTATAACAGCTATGCAAGGTTGGTACATTTCTATAAGTCTCTTGATTTTCCTGGGAGACTGAAATGAATAACCTGAATTTCACAAACACATAGAGGCTATAGGGTCTGTGTAAGGCAAATAAGCATGACAGACTAGGATTTGATGCAGAACTTGAGTCTGGGGTCTGTGTTCCACTGCCTCCTGGTGAATTATCTATCAGCCACCACCCCCCTACCACCTCACTGCACACAAAGGCACACATTTTAAATTTTATTTTAAAATTGTATTTTAAAATATATAATGTATTATGTATGACTCTAACATTTATTATTATTCCAGTTGAAATCCATCTCATTGGACTTGCCTGCTAGAAGCAGGGCCTTTTTATTTTTTTAATATTTATTTATTTTTGAGAGAGACAGAGTCTGAGCTGGGGAGGGACAGAGAGAGATGGAGACACAGGATCCAAAGTAGGCTCCAGACTCTGAGCATTCAGCACAGAGCCTGACGCGGGGCTTGAACCCACAAACCATGAGAACATGACCTGAGCTGAAGTCGGACACTTAACCAACTGAGCCACCCAGGCTAGAAGCAATACCTTTATGCCCAGGACTGGGACATCTATAGTTTTGTTTTTCTTTTATTAGCACCACTAAGTTCCATTTTTATGTATGTACATATTCAACCATGGTGCAAACTGTGATAGTAAGGTT
Organism: Panthera uncia; assembly: GCF_023721935.1. Lineage (NCBI taxonomy): Eukaryota > Metazoa > Chordata > Mammalia > Carnivora > Felidae > Panthera > Panthera uncia. The sequence goes on from NC_064816.1 coordinate 129,818,030, forward strand.
TACCCCAGTTAAAGTCTATATACACATAGCAGCACCTACCAGTACTGGAGCCATGTAGGTCACTAGAATAATTTCTGCCTGTCTGGGGCTCTTTGTTTATTTGCATGGTTATCCTTGCTATTCTACTCTGAGCTCTGAAAAGACACACTGAAAAGTTTCTTACCAGCTTGTTCGCATCTGACTCACATTAATTCTATGACCATATTTTATTCCAGACACTTTTGAGAAATTCATCAGGCTGTGAAGTGCGCAGTGATGAATATCGAACGGAGTTTACCACAGCTTTGCAGCGAGTTGACTTATTCATGGGCCAATTCAACCAAGTCCTCTTAACATCTATATCCACCTTCATTAAAGGAGACCTCACCATTGCTAATCTTGGGACGTCAGAGGGTCGCTTTATGCAGGTAAATGTTTTCTGAGAGTGGCTGTGGCTGTTTTACTTGGTATTGTTAAATTAGTTTGGTTTTGTTTTTACAGAAGGTATTTACAGATATTGTAAAGTGAAAATCACAGTAAAAGCTAGAGACACAGACTGAAAGCCAGACAATGAAGACTGGTCCACTCTTTATGAAGTATATAGCCTATTTTTTTGTTAAGTTCTTGAAGCTTTCAGTTTAAATGTGGTTGCTTTAATTTTCTTGCCCAGAATGGTTTAGAATTTTGTTTGCTGTTGTTTTTTTTTTCCATTCATGATTTCTGTCACATGATTGGAAAATAAAATGAAACAATTAAAGCACTTCCAGGCGATGTTTTCCTATTTCAAGGGAAGCTACGGATCAAAGGAGAGCTATTGTGTGAACCGTGTGTCTCCATGAGAAGAAACATTCACATCATTGAGAAATATTGGCAGGAGTTAGGAAGGGACGTTATCATCAGGATCCCATTGTAACTTCAGCTCTCCTGATTCTGCAAAAGGATGGGGTCAGACACAAAGAAGTTCATATACTGGGGGGAGAAAAATCTGGACTTTATTAATAAATGATTTTAATGGATAGCAACAGTATTTCTATAAGTGAAAATTCACATTTCAGACTTGCAATTATTGTGTTTCCAGAAAACAAGAATCATAGCACTTTGCAGAAATTAAAATGCTCTTGTGTTGAATCTGTTTTCTTTAATAGTAATTGAGTAGTGTTTTCAACATGAGTTCTTAGTAGGATCTTGATTAATGCAGAATGACCAGGGTATCTATGGAAATGTTGACTTTTTACAAAGAGTAGAAATTTCTTCTAAAGAGAGATTCTTATTTCATAATAATCTGATGTAATTAACATCCTAATCAGACAGTGACTTCTGGTAAGCCAATTGAGGACAATGATGTTTTCCTATGACTTGCCCATCTGTACATATTCTATCTGTATTCTTTTACAAAATATATCTTTTAAAATTACCATTGTTGTTAATAGTGGTATGGATATCGGTCATTGCCATATTTTAAATCATGTTTTTCTTACACTAGTTGGATATATTGGAATTTTTTCAAAGTCATAAAATGTAAATAAAACCTTCCTAGCTCGAAACTAATCATATAGATCCTCTTATCTAAATGTTTCCACACTTGGTCTCCCCTCCTCCCACTGCTTCTAATTACTATACTTTTTCTCCCCTCCCCTTTCTCCCAGCCCAGTGTTCTTATTTACCCACCTCAGATCAGTTAGTTCTGTCTTAACTCCTCAAAATCTGAAGAGTATAATCTCAGTCCCCTTCTGCATGCACTCTGAAGTATTTGAGTTATGGTCATATCTATTATCCTTGTAAAATATGTAATTCTGTGTTTAAATGTGTTTTTAATTGACACTGATATTATTCTGCAGAATTCCAAAAAAAAAATTGAAGGAGGATGAAAGAATCTTGCATCTGTTGAATTCCTAAGGTGTTCACTATGTTGACTTGTTATCTTTATTTTTTCTTTCTTTTTGTTCTAAATTGTTTATTACCTCATTCATCCAGTTTCATATTAATAAGCTTTCTATAGTCACTTTAGGTCTGATACTTTTTTACATCAAAAGGTTCCTGGCTTATTTCCAGATTCTAAAGTTCTAATAAAATCCCATTTTTAGATAGATCACTTTAATAACTGAGTAAATTCTGCTGTGTGACAGATTTTACCACCTAAGTGATATGTCATATATCAGTCTCATTGTGACAGAAATGCTGTGACACGTGTTTTATTCTTATCTCCCAGCATTTTCATAAAAGAAGCAATATTATGCCCATTATCTGTGCATCCAAAACATTAAAGAGGAAAATAAGTAAGTAGATACTTATTTTATGGAAAGTGCTGATATCACTGATTTTTTTTAAACCGTGTGGTTCTTAATTCATCAGATATGCACTGAGAACTTACTAACTTTGCTCTACTAGGCAAATACGTGAAGCAAAGGAAGCAGTGACACAGAACCTGCCTTTAAGGAACTAAAATTTTAGTATGGGAGATAAGAACACGTACCTGATATCAAGACAGCAAGACAAAGACATACAGACAAAGGGCTATTGAGACCCACATATAGGATTCATTTCTCTGACACTTGTCCAAGAGAATTCCAGTCCCTTAAATTTTATGTAAATAAACCTAAAGCATTTGAAGGATCAAACAGTCAACATCACTGAAATCCAGTTTGTTTACAGCAAATAATGTTGGGGGAGGAGTCCAGCGGCAGCAAAGACCTAGGGAACTTCTAGCTTAAGCTAGCCAAGTAGTAACTGTGGACCAAGTTCTGTAAATGTTTTGACTGCGTTAAAGTGCTAAATCTCTGGCCAGGCCTAATTTTCCTACAACTTGTGTTTTAGTAATACTGTGGAGTTTCTGTTATAAAATAGAATGGACATAATTTTTTTTCCAAAGGCAGGTGCCATATATGAAAAGGAACAGAAAAATGACTTTTACTTCCTTCCTACCCTGAAGCCTAAAGGCAGAGTTGCTTTGCAAATGTTTTCTCTCATGAATTTGCAGCTGTTTCTGCCTTTCCTATTGTGCTTATGTTCAGCTCTGGCTGGGAATACAAGCTTCAGCCCCAGCTGTTGGGTGCAAAGTGAATCAGGTATTTCACAGTGGTTATTTGGTTAGAAAGAATTATATTGTTTAGCTAACAATATCGTATGTATGGAAGAGAGGACATGTTTGACATGTTTCTAACATTTAAACATGTGTGACTTATCTCATACAGGTGCAGATATATCTAAACTGATAAGAACAGATACTACACTTGATCTTAGCCAAAAGGCCGAGAAGCGATGATATATCTAAATATACTGATGTGCACATGTATTAGAGTCTTTCTGTAGCACCAATTCAACATAGATACAAATTTCTAAAACAGTTTTTATTTGTGTGATCACCTTCTTGGGATACTTAGAAGTAAAATAGTGTGATAAGTATTATTCAAGATAGTATAAGTGAACAGTGAGAATGGGGCTTCTTACAAATTTTATATGGTGAAGGGATGTTGAAAAGAACAAGGCTTGAGAACATTAGCACAATGTGCAGGGCTACGTGGGAGAGGGAGGACCGTTACTCATGAAGATCACAGGACTATTCACAGGGATTGCCCACGTCTCCCCTTCTGAGCTCCTCATCTAATCAGCTTGCAAAAATAATGCTTGCTTGATTTACATCAAAATTATATATATATATATATATATATAATTTTTTTAAAGCTCTCATATAAGGCCTTTAATCTCTAGATGCAAGGCATTGCTATTAAAATATTTGTGCCGGGGCGCCTGGGTGGCGCAGTCGGTTGAGCGTCCGACTTCAGCCAGGTCACGATCTCGCGGTCCGTGAGTTCGAGCCCCGCGTCAGGCTCTGGGCTGAGTTCGAGCCCCGCGTCAGGCTCTGGGCTGATGGCTCGGAGCCTGGAGCCTGTTTCCGATTCTGTGTCTCCCTCTCTCTCTGCCCCTCCCCCGTTCATGCTCTGTCTCTCTCTGTCCCAAAAATAAATAAAAAACGTTGAAAAAAAAAATTAAAAAAAAAAAAATATTTGTGCCTGACTGTCAGGCCAGAGAGAGTGAGTATATCGGGTGGGTTGGGGGGAGGAAGGCACTTTCAATACTTTATAAGTTCAGTTCCACAAACATTCACTGGGCAGCTACCTTGTCTGTATACAGTGGCCACTGCCTGGGCACTGTCACAGCTGTCCCTTGGTTCTTTGGCATCATCCTTACTCTTCTCCCATCCCCTTTTCCCCTCTCCCTGATTCTTTGAGGCTGTTCCCACTCATCACCCCTATTCTCTTGTGCCTCTTAACTGGACTAGTTGGATCATAAGCAAGAAAGTTAAAAAGACAGAGGGATCACCTAAAAAGACATCCTTTGCTTGTGATCATTACTTATGGTCATTACTTAAAGGATTATGTTAGTAATCAGTAAACTTAAAAATAATTACACACTTCCAGTAAGAAGAATCAATTCATCTATTGACATCCTGTCTTCAAATTCTTTCAGTTCCTGTACCACCATCATGGTATGTCAATGCTTTTTGTTGGAAGCCTGTAGCATACATTATCTTTGGGATTACTGCTATTTTAGAGTAACAAATGAATGATATGAGCATCCAGCAGAGACCCAGGCAAATAAACAACATTTCTCTTTAGGGATTGTTGATTTACTGGTCTCCTTTATAAAATGCTCAGATAAAATATCATCTGTCCTTGGTTTTAATGTGTACATCATTGATTTAATTATATCCCTAAATAATGGTAGATTTGGTATATTTCTTTTTATTAAATGTTTATTTATTTATTTTGAGAGAGAGCACAAGCTGGGGAGGGGGAGAGAGAGAGGGAGATAAAGAATCCCAAGCAGGCTCCATGCTGTCAGTACAGAGCCCAATGCAGGGCTTAATCCCACAAACCGTGAGATCATTACCTGAAATGAAATCAAGAATCAGATGCTTAACTGACTGAGCCACCCAGGTGCCCCTGATTTGGTATATTTCTTTAGGAGAAAATATATTCATGAATTGTGAGGCTTCTTTTGTTTGAAAGAGAACCCATTATAAATAATAATTTCAGACTTCTATCTATAACTAAAATTTAAACCTAGGGCATGTATATCTCCTAAAATGAATTCATGCATGCTCTTGAAATACATATATCTTATACACTATTATATGCATAGAAAATTAAAACATAAATATTTGAAACCCTGAGAAAATGGTAAGCTTTTGTTTGTTTTGTTTTTTGGTAGTAAGAAATAACTAGGATTTCTTGTTTGGGTGCTTTATTGACAGAGTAGAAACACATTTGAAAACATGAAGTATACGAATCAGTAGGTTTTTTTTAACTTTTATCACTTCTAAAATTCAAAAACAGATATACTCTGTGTATAGATTGACAGATCCTACAATTACTGTATTTGGAGTATTGATTTGAAAGTACTGATTAATTTTTTTTTTTATATTTTCTAGTCTTTTTGGTTTTTAGTTGCTTGATATTTTTTACAGAAGTCTCAATCTGGTTTTGACTCATTTCAACTCACAATGATTCATTTTAAAAAATTTAAACACACACCCACATCAGTGGTGCAGCAATAAGGAAAATTATTGTGCTGTTTGTGTATACCTGGCTTTTGTAGTATCAAGTTGGTGTAGAAGCACTCATGCCCATTTACCAAAAAGAATAAAGGAAAGAAAGAACACAGTAACGCTTCATTTAATTCATCTCTTACCACCTGGTACTTTGTCTTACGACTTTTATTTCTTGAGCTGTCAGCACCAATCAGCAATTTCTGTTTCTCGTGTTGTTGTTGTTTGTTGGGTTTTGTTTTTTTTTTCCATTCCAGAAAACTAGATGTTTACCTTGATTGAAATAAATGGTTCCACTCTTCATATCTGAATTCTTGCTATAGAAACACCAATTTCTCTCACATACTGAAGAAGATAGTAAACCTAAAGCAGGTGTCTGAACCAGTTCAGGCTACTTTAACAAATTTCCCATAGACCTGGTGGCTTAAACAGCAAATATTTATCTCTTACAGTTCAGGAGGCTAGGAAGTTCAAGGTCAAGATACAGCAGATCTGGTTTCTGGTGAGAATCTGATTCCTGGTTCATAAATGGCTGTTCTTGCTGTATCTTCACATGGTGGAAAGAGGGAAAGAGAGCTCTCTGAGGTCCCTTTTATAAGGACACTAATCTCATTTGTGAGGACTCTGTCCTAATGACCTAATTGCCTCCCAAAGGCCCCACCTACTTACACCATCACATTGGAGGTTAAGATTTCAACATCTGAATTTTAGGTGGGCACAAACATTCAGTCTGTTGCAGTAAGCAAGAAGCAAGAAGCATTAGAAGCCATACGTTGAAAATGCAAATTGAACTGTTGGAGGTTATGTAAATATCTGAAACGTCTAAAAACCTTACCCCTTCATCAAGACTTAAGTGAGTTTCTTATTTCAGGCCATTCATATATTTAGGCAATAGATATACCTTTAGGACCTACTATGTGCCCAATCCTGTATTGGGAACTACAGTTAAAGCAGACCCACTCTAGATCCATAAGGTCACACCCAGTTACAACCCAGGCTGTTTATTAATGGTGTCATCTCCTCTCACATTTTTTTCTTTCAATTCACATTTTTTTCTCATTCAGTTTCAAACTCCAACAATTTGCATCATCTTTCATGACAAATGAAGTTTTCCTCATTCCCTAACAAAAGTCCTCTATTTTTCTTTGTTTTTAAATTAGAAATCAGTCTAGATGTTATCACAGGTTCCATTCAGTTCTATTTGCCTAGAAATTGAACTGTATATATTCTGTTCTTACAAAAGGAAAATTTACTTTAATCCTCAATTAGTATATGTGCTGCCAAAGCGAGCGCTACTTTGATCTTCAAAAAGCAGTGGGGCCCAGGGTGCCTGGATGTCTCAGTTGGTTAAGTGTCCAACTCTTGATTTCAGCTCAGGTCATGATCTCACTGTTCGTGAGTTCAAGCCCTGTATCAGGCTCTGCACTGATAGTGTGGAACCTGCTTGGGATTCTCTCTCTCTCTCTCTCTCTCTCTCTCTCTCTGCCCATCTCCTGCTTGTGTGCATTCTCTCTCTCTCTCTCTCTCTCTCTCTCTCTCTCTCAAAATAAAATAAACTTTAAAAAAAAAAAGGCAATAGGGTCCAGGGAGTGTGCTGCATCTCCCACTCTGATTCTTCTAGTGAAAATCCACTTTTATTCCATTTTTTACCCCTTTCCCATCTCCAGCCTCTCTAGGACCTTGTTGTACAGAAGTCCAGTCTGATCCTGAGGGGATATTTAGGACACAGGTTGGGAGGCTAAGCAAGTGATACCCAGGTTCTCAGTCTTGGGCAGGAGGAATGGTGGGAGACTGTACATCTCGAGAAGTAAGCTTGCCTTTTACTTAATTTAAGCAAACATTTGGCAGAGAAATGCAAACCAAAATCACAATGAAGGATGACTTCACACAACTATGGGTTGGCTATAAATAATCAAGAAAATGGAAAATAACAAATGTCAGTGAAGTTGTGGAAAAATTAAAACCCTCATACATTGTTGGTGGGAATGTAGAATTGTGCACACCTATGGAAAATGGTATGGCAGTTCTTCAAAAAGTTAAATATAGAGTTATTGTAAATCTGACATTTCTGCTCCTAAGTATATACCTGAGAAATGAAAATATATGTTCTCACAAAAAGTTGTATATGAATGTTGATAGTAGCATTGTTCACAGTAGCCGAAAATGGAAACAGCCCAAATGTCCCATCAGCTGCAAATGCATAAATAAAACATGGTATATCCATATAATGGAATATTATTCAGCAATAAAAAGGAATGAAGTACTGATACATGTTCTAACATAATGAACCTTGAAAATATTATGCTAAGTTAAAGAAACCAGTCACAAAAAAATCACACATTGTAGGATTCAGTTCATTTAAATGTCCCGAATAGGGAAATCTATAGAGATAGAAGGTAGATTCATGGTTGCAAGAAACTGGAGGGTGTGAGGAGATAAAGAAGGTGATAGCTAAGAGGTGTTGGGTTTCTGTTTGAGATAATGACAATGTTCTAAAATTGGTTGTGGTGATGGTTGCACAAATCTGTGACTATACCAAAAACCATTGAACTGTCCACTTTAAAAAAATGAAGAGAAAGCGCCATACAAATATCTCATGTTAAATTGTATTCATCATTCTTAAGGAAAATTAAATTTTGAAACAGTTTAATCAAAAATAAAGCTCTAGTAGCACCTGCATGGGTCAGTTGGTTAAGCGTCCAGTTTCGGCTCAGGTCATGATCTGGCAATTCACAAGTTCAAGCCCCATGTCAGGCTCTGTACTGACAGCTCAGAGCCTGGAGCCTGCTTCAGATTCTGTGTCTCCCTCTCTCTCTCTACCCCTCCCCTGCTCACACTCTGTCTCTTTTTCTGAAAAATAAATAAACAGTAAAGATTTAAAATAAATAAAAAAATATTTTAAAATAAATAAATAAATAGAACTCTGTGCATGGGTAAGGGAATCTGGCCCTTACATATTTGAAGATACATCATGCAGAATTATTTTACTGAGGTTTATGGATTTTGGAGCCTAACCACAAAGGTTTTATTTTATTTGTACATATATTTCTTCCCCATGTCTTCTCCCATATCATTTGAGATCACAGCCACAACAATCAAGTACATTTAGATTCCTCCCTAGTCCCTCACACCCAAACATATTAGTCTTATATTTTCAGGAGCATTAAAGAAAAAGGCGGGTATTTTTTGAGATAAACATTAAAAATTAGTTGTCAACGTAGTAGAAACTCAAAGATAATTGCCATTCTTCTATTTTATACTTACCCTAAGATTGCCAAACGATTTGTCCTAAGCATTAAATTTAAATGCCAGATTTAGTTCTGTCCTTGAAACTATCTCCATGATGACCAAAAGGAACTTCTAATTTCTTAAAAGCATTGCTTCAGGGATATTTTGAAGTTAAAGTGGTTATTCCATTATTTGGAATTCTAGCAATAAGATAAAGTGAGAAATTAATGATAGAAAAGCGTTCTTGACATGTTACAGCAGTAGGTATACCTGTAGAGAAAGGGCTAATGATCAACAAAAAGGTATTTACATCTGTGATATGACCTCTGCTTAAAATTCCAGGTATCTCAATTTTCCACACAGCCTTCCCATCTTCTCTGGTTCATCCCATTTTCTGTATGAAGCCCCACTCATCCTAGCTCATGCTCAAAAGTAGAGCTCACTGGCTCTACTAAGTAACATTTCCTCTGTACCATCAAAAACTATTCAGACGTAGTCTTTCTCCTTAGGCACACTTAACTTGTGCAGCCAAGATTGCTGAAACAAGGAGGATTGGCAAGGCAAATATATTGGGAAATTTGTTTTAATGCTTTGACTCACAAGTGGCTCTTGAGAGCTCAGAGTTGAAGCTTTTTATTAGTATTTATTCTGGTGCTCCAAGAGTGTAGCAGTTGAGTGTTTAAGAAGAGGTCAAGCAGTCAGATTCTAGCATTAGATAAAGCTCCTTGGAAACCTGACTCTTGTACTTCCTAGCTAAAATTCTGTCTTATTTTCTTTATGGAAAATATTAGTACCTACCTTGTACGATTATTGTGAGAAGTAAACAAAATGTCCATTTAAAGCTCTTAGCACAATGACTGGCTCAGTTACCATATATATGGTGCTCTCCAGACAAGAAGTCTTAGGGAATACACTAAATCAATTCCAGTTCCAGAGGTGCAAAGAGCTTCTTTATGAAAAGAGAGATAAAGGTTAATCCTTTCTGGGAAATGAACATTTGGATGGACTTCAGATATTTGATAAAGTCAAAGATGATGACCTCATAATTAGGAAGGAATTGCTTATTATAGATGTGGGAAATGATATTAAAAAGAGCAAAAAACATAGGAGAAAAAAAGGGTACTAAGAGTTGATTGTTATATAGCAGGTCTGAATAGAATGGAAGCACAAGACAAAGAGAGGCAAAATGGAAATATTCGTAGGAAGGTTCAGGGGGATAAATAATCTTCAGTGAAGTGGAAAGCACAGAATGAGGTAGAGAACAGAGTCTGGTTATTAAGAGAGGCTGGGGTTTTGTTTTGTTTTTGACATGTGTGAAAGATTTTTTTTTCACCTTTGTAGTTGAAAGTGATTGGCAACAATCAGGGATATATGGAAAAAAATGAGGGTTGACAGGAAAAACAAGTGGTGAGCACCAGAAGTGAATCAAAATTGAAAAATTATATAACTGAAATATGGATAATTTGGGATAGAGGCTCTAGAAGTCTAATGTCCTGATAATTCTGCTTGTAACCTGCACCCAGCAGGAGGTAGGACTGGTAATCAAACTTCTTTTTACTTTGGCTACAAAAGTCACAAATAACTATTTGGCCTACATTTAGGAATAACGGTTCCCATCCTTTCCTATCCTGATCAAATGACCTGTGATCCATCATTTACTTCTGTGCAAAAATAGCCACCCTGCTTAATGGAGATGTTTTGAAAGTATTGCATGTTTGGAATAGAACATGTGTTAGAAAAAAAATGTCATGATGTTTAACTTTTAAAGACTGTATGTGAATTTGGTTAGTTTCTCTATCAACAACCCACTCTCTGGAAGCAAATTAGGTACTTTGGAAATCTTCCCAAATTGTTTCAAGCTACTTGACTCCCTGTGCTGAGGAAAAAATTTACTGCTAGCTCTCCAGGACATTTATATGTTGTGTGTGAGTTTGTTAGAGTACTAAGCAGTTAATTTTCATTCCCATTTTACAGATAAGAAAGGTGAGGTAGAGGGAATGGTTATTTAATCATAACCTCACAGATGCCCATGTTTGTCCTGTGATTTCATACCCACAACAAATAAATACACTTTCAGTGAAACAAAAAAGGATATTTGGGATGTCAGGCAATTTCACAAAGTCAGTTTCAAGCCCAGAGCTGCATGCAGTAAGCCTCCTGCACCTCATGTAGATGCAAACCCATGGCCTATTAAGAATGAAAATCTTTCTGACCACTCTTTTTATTTTCTAATGTTTATTTATTTTTGAGAGAGAGACAGAGTGTGAATGGGGGAGGGTCAGAGAGAGAGGGAGACACAGAATCCAAAGCAGGCTCCAGGCTTTGAGCTGTCAGCACAGACCCCGGCGTGGGGCTTGAACTCACAAACTGCGAGATCATGACCTGAGCTGAAGTCGGCCACTTAACCGACTGAGCCACCCAGGTGCCCTTCTGAGCACTCTTAAATACTCCTGAAGTCTGAGTGTTCATCTCAGATTGTCATTCAGATTTTATCCCTGGACTTCATTATTACTGGGTTCTTGCAGTAGAGAAGATGGAAATTATATAGCCTGAGAAACATCCCAAATTAGAAATACCTGAAAGCAAGAATGACACAAGTCCTCAAACTCCATTTCCAAGGCATTGTTAAAACCATCAGGCCTTATTGTAAAACCAGGCCAAGAAGAACTTTATAATCCAAGAAATAACATCTGATAGGACGATGGTTTATAAAAATGACATTAAAGTACCTGAAGGCCTATTTTGATCTCAGAAGATCTATAAATATGGCTTAAGAGTTAGCAAAGCTGGAGGGCGCCTGGGTGGCGCAGTCGGTTAAGCGTCCGACTTCAGCCAGGTCACGATCTCGCGGTCCGTGAGTTCGAGCCCCGCGTCAGGCTCTGGGCTGATGGCTCGGAGCCTGGAGCCTGTTTCCGATTCTGTGTCTCCCTCTCTCTCTGCCCCTCCCCCGTTCATGCTCTGTCTCTCTCTGTCCCAAAAATAAATAAAAAAAAAAAACGTTGAAAAAAAAAAAAAAAAAAAAAAAGAGTTAGCAAAGCTGGAACTAGATTCGGGTCTCCAGACTCCCTGTCTGCTAACCTTTCCATTACATCAAGGAAAGCTGCCCAGTGAGGAGGGGAAGGAAGATAGATTTAAAAAATAATCTGAAATCCTTGTAGCATAAGTGAGGTCTTCTGTTTTGGAGAGAGTTTTGGCTCTTCCAGTTCCCCATACAGTTGTGAGGATTTGTCTGCATGTGCTGGCTGATTGACTGAAAGATCTCCTTCTCAATAAACCGTTAAAAGATCATATGCAAAAGTCTGTCTTGGGGGTTCAGATGAACTGTCTTCACAGCAGGAGATTAGGAGATGTTGTATTGATTTACAATGAGATAAACTGTTGGGCCTTCTCTTCAGATACCCACAAGCTCTCCTAATCTGTTATTAACATTATCATCCACATTTTCCACTTATATTTAAACTGAACTCATTGGACTAAGGGTGTTTGTGTTTTGTTTCTCAGGTTGTGGTTTCTCGATCAGGATCATCAACCCCTCATGTGAATTTTCGCCTGGATTCCCACCCTGTGTCTTCAGAAGCAATTGTGGAGCACCCATTAAACCAAAATGGCTACACACTGGTTGTTACTGGAAAGAAGGTAAGCCCCGTTCCCACAGGGAGGTTCCAGGGCTGTAGTTTTTCCTGAGTGGATATTTAAAGCATGTATCATATGACCCTTTTTAAGTTTTGTTTTGGTCTTGGATTCACCTCTCCTTTCTCAGGTTATTTCTTGAGTATTCCAGAGATCTTCTGAAGCCAAGTTAAATTTTTATTTAGGAAGACTGGACCAAAGGGAGGTCCTCCTTGTAATGTGTACTTCTCCTTTTGTCCTGTATTTCTCAATGAGAAAAACAAACATGCAGAATGAGAATTACAGTCCTAAGGGCAGACTCTAGTGCAGGCTGGTAAGTCCTGAAATGTACATTGGAATCTGACACCAGCCAGCAATCCCTCTTCCCTGAGAGGAGATGCATCTTGATGCTGAATGATGTGTAAACTTACTTAGAATTTCCCAGGGGTCAAGTGTGTTTTCCAGCAGCTTATATTAAACTCTCTTATGTTTTAAAATCACACTTCAGATAGAGCAGAATGTCCCTACTAGATAAAACTTCTAACATTGCATGACAGTACTTATGTTCCCTGGACAGTAATGGTAATGTTTATCACATATGTGCCAACAATAGAAGAAAGGAAGGAATTTGGTTTTTTGATTTAAATCACTTAACCATTATTATATTACATGTTTTTTACACATTGGTGCTATCTCTAGTAGACTCTATACGATTATAGTTACATATATCTTTGGGGTATTTACTTTTCATTTAACAAACCAATAAAAAACCTCTCTGGAAGCTCTTTCCAACACTTTTCTTCACAGATCACCAAGATCCCACTGAATGGCTTAGGCTGTGAACATTTCCAGTCCTGCAGTCAGTGTCTTTCTGCCCCTCCCTTTGTGCAATGTGGCTGGTGCCACGATAAATGTGTGCAACTGGAGGAATGCCCCAGTGGAACATGGACTCAAGAGATCTGTCTGCCTACAATCTATGAGGTAGGAATCTGTCAGCTCTCATGTATATTTTTTGGTAAACATAAATCCCATTGATGAAAAAATTCCGAACTCAGTTTACTCATTTGGCTGTGAGACACCAGTGAAAACACCATCTCCCTCCAAGGTTTTCCTTCAAGGTGGCATTTGGGCACATCACCCTGAGACCTGTACCTGAAGTGCTTGCTTCACACTCCCTAAGTAGTTCTCTCCTTGAGCAGTTGCTCTCCTTTAGTGCTTTGTGAATAAAAGAATGGTGGCTAGTGAGCAGCATGGCTCCCCATTTCCTTACCCTGGGACTTTTCCCTCCTGACTCATTTGACTCAGTGGTTTCCTCACCACCTACTTAATCTACCAGGTGCCCAGAAATGAGCCTCCATCACACACAGAGATCTGCTCATAGAATAACCCAGAATCTTAAGCTGAACCATGCAAGCTAGGGATGCCAGCCATGCAGGAGCAGATAGGACAGAAAGTTTCTTCCTGTCTGATGCATAGATGGTGGCCTTGTCTCATCACACATAAGACTGGAGGTTACTGGGGTGCCTGGTGGCTCAGTCAGTTAAGTATCCATAACTCTTGATTTCCGCTCGGGTCATGATCTCACAGTTTTGGGGATTGAGCCCTGCATGGGGGTCTGTGCTGACAGCACAGAGCCTGCTTCAGATTCTCTCTCCCTCTGTCTCTTCCCCTCCCCCACTCGTGCTCGCTCTCTCTGTCTCTGTCTTTCTCTTTCTCTCAAAGTAAATAAACTTAAAAAAAAAAAAAAAAAGACTAGAGGTTACCCCCAGGACAATATGGGAGGCAAGTAGTCATTGAACACTCATGGGTAGCTAACTCTCTCAAAGTTCCTAGAAGAACAATATAGGTACAGCTGATGACTATACTAACATCTATACTCTGTGAGCCATTTCATTCTTTAATTCATTCCAAAAATATTTATTGAATACAAACCATTCTTCTAGACATTAAGGAGGCACTCTTCTAGACATTAAGGAAATGTAGTTGAACAAGACAAAAGTGCCTCCTAGAAAACTTAGCTTCTACTGATGAACTCAATTGACATTGTAGCCATGCTCTCTAGCTCTTTGCTGCCTTGTTTAAGCATATATTTGGCACTATGAAAATCATCTTGGCATTTTTTTAAATGTCTTGGTCCAAATATATTTTGCTTGAAAATAATTTTCTGGTGAGGACCCGATATGTATTTTCCCTGTCCACATATAGAACAGTTGAACTTTAGTAAATGATTCTTGTGAAAGATTCAAGTTAAAGGTCTCGGTCTCCTGGTGCAAGCCCAAGTAAACAAAGTGTGCAAGTCAGAATGAGAAACCCCCCCCCCCCCACCAAAGTGCATGGCTGTTTTCATTTAGTTACGGTTTGGGGCAAGATTTGTGCAGGGTGACTGGGTTTTAAACCAAATTATTTTCTGTTAGGTGAGACACAGTTACTAAGATTTAGTTTGATCAGTCAGGAATAAACTAGAAGATAGTAAGAAAACAAAGTTAAATCTACATGCACTCTTTCTGTTGTCGTTGTTTAGTATATTTGTAAAACCACGTGCAATGTTATACTTCTTTAAACACACAGCCTTGGCAATTTGAGACACTAGAAACCTGAACTCAGCAACTCCATGAAAGAGATATGGGAAGAGTATATGTGATGTGTGTGTGTGTGTGTGTGCGCGCACGTGTGTACATGCAACTGAATTACACCAATTTCATTTCTTCAAAAGTAGCCAAACTGGTGTTTTAAATACAGAGCATGGAGAACCTGTATAAGTAGAACATTTAATTTTGACCAATGTTCTTCCTTTTATGACTCATGGAAGCCATATTAAAATGGTGTTTTAAAATGACTAAATATCTTAGAATTTTCTGGAACCAGAGAATCTCTGACAGTGTTTAAATCTCCCTCCTCTCTCTCCTTTCCTAACTCCACCTTTCTGTAGTTGGTGATTTTTAAAAGGTTGCATTGCATCATGCACAAGTCAGTGAGGCTTGGGCTGTATGGTTAGGAGGAAAGTAGTGCAGCTGAGTCCATAAATCCTTTTCAGTTCATAGTTGTTAGGAAGATTTCATGCTGCACTAGACCGTGACAGTTAGCATTCTTACTGCAAAAAATAAGACAGATTATTCATCTATTTCTTATCTGTCTTAAATACTGTGGACACAAAACCCAACTAGTGTATTGTTTTACTTTCCAATAAATGTAAGTTAACCTGCTTTTCAAGGTACGTGATGTTCAGTGGCTGAAATTCTTTGCACTTCCACATATGAGAGATTTCAGGATTGCAAACCCATTATTTTGTTTCACACGTTATCTGATCTCATACTTAAAGAGCAAAGAGAAATGTTTCAGAAAAGGAAAAGCACTTTCCAATGTATTCTGAATTTATTAAGATAAAATTGTCATATCTTATAGGATTGAATTCAATCCCAGTGAGACAATAAAACTATTTATTAATTGATCAGAAGATTCAGATAAGAAGCAACAGCAATATCTTATGGGGCAGGGGGGTCATTCAGGCAAAACACTACCACCACTGTATTTGTGACTTTTTAAGTACTAAAGAGGCAAATTCTAATTTTCCAGGAAGGGTTTGTTGTTGTTTTAGTGTTCTCTTGTATTATCTTGATAGGTTTTGAAAATGTGATCATTTAAATCATTTCCACCTGTTGAAAGGGCACCAGCTGCTTTTGTGGCTGTTTCTCCCCTGTCCAGACAGGTGGGAGATCTGCGTTTGTGGCTTTATGCTGGACACTCCTTTCCTTCCCACAGAGTTTCCCTGCCCTTTAGGATAACTCAGAGTTTGCCAGCTCATTGTTGGTTCTGTCCAAGGGTGTGTTGTCCAAAACCACTTCCTTCCTTTTCCCCTGGAAGATTGAACATTACCCCATAAACTAAGGGGGAAATGCTCGCATACTCCACTCTAGCATCTCAGCCCAGGGAAGAAAGCTAAGTTCAGCTGGCCTTTCAAATCCTGATCTACCATCTAGCAGACATTTTTATAATATTCATTTCTGTTTGCCAGTACACCAGCTGAACAACTCTCATTGTGTTTTCTCAAATCATCATTCCAAGTGATGATGTATGTAGATGACAGAGTTCAGTTTTTACATAGAAAGGGGGGATCTGGGCAGCAGGATCAGGCCAACATCAGCCTTAGACAGCTGTTTTCTATGGGGAAGCCTCCTCCTTAAACAAGGGAAAGGCAGCTGTGTGGCTGCTTCAGGCTGAAGAGAGTCCGGAAGGGTTAGGTGTCTTGTTCTCTCCTACTGGATTTCTAACATAATAATAAATTTTTTTCTAGCAGTTCTTATTTGACTAGACATGGACGAGGTAAGTTTTCATGAAAGGCACAACTGTGTAATGGATTTTATGGGTAAAATAGCTATCATAAAAGCATTAAGCTAAGACTTTAAAGAGGTTTGGTAACAAGGGTAAGTTAAGACTTTGGTTTGCGATTATTTACTTGGGATGAATGGGAATGTTTGCAAATTTGAATTTTGCTAAAAGCCCTTCTAAATTGTGAAAGAATCACTTTTAGACTTTTACTAACTGGTCTTTAGCAAACACTTTTACTGGTTTTTGAGTTGTCTCTATGGCGGTGCTATGTTTTCCCACCATTGTACTTTTCCAGCACAATTTACAATATGTCCTCCCCAAAAGAGCATTTCCTTTCTCAATTGTCACAAAGCTGCTGAGGAGAAGCTTATTTTTAACTTAGAAATTTGTTTTGTTTTAATAGTTTTAGCCTAAGAACAGTTGTCTTGTAGACTTCATAAGCACCTACTGCTATCTTATATCGCAGTTGCCAAAGTTTTGTTAATGAACTCATGTTTTACTTTCAACACACCAAAAGTGAGCCTGCAATAATAAAATGAATGTATGTATTTAACATAGAACATGGGAGAGAAAAAAAGTCAGCTCTAGAAATGAGATGTAAAATAATGCCAAGAGAGATAATTAGAAACATTGCTACAATAAAGATTACATTTGGGGCTCTCTCTAGTTTTTTTTTTTTTTATATCTATTTGTAATAGAAATAATATATTATATTTATTTAAAATTATATCATTTTTTAAAAGCTGGGTGTGTCAACTAACCAGCTTGTCTATAGAAAATAGGGACCATATTTAAAGGAGAAAAGAAAAATTCCGAATCAGTAATAAATGTGAATTAGCAAGTATAAAGAAATAGATTCACCTATTCATTTGTTAGTGCTTGGCACATAGCAAATAATTTATAATGAATAATGAATGAGTGAATGCCAGATATATATTGAATACCATCTTTGTGTTTGGTCTTATGATAGCTGCTGAATGCAATTATGAAAACACTGGACACCAAGAGGTGTTTTTACTGTGTGAATTTCTTCTCTGGGTGGGGAGTACCATAGCACAAGACTATAACAAACACCCAGCTGGTGCATGGAGCAAGGCACATGTTGGTGCTTGGCTTCTAGGGCGCATGAAGGATTTTTGATCAGAGTTTGATCTGGAGGCCCATGAAGGAGTTATAATGAGAGTTACAAACATGTAAAAGTCTGGGCCCAAACTGTGTCTATTCCAACCTAGAAGATTATTAGATGAATTCACTTCAGAGTGACCCACAAAGACCCTTCATTTCCACCCAGGCTGAATCTGCTTTCTGTCCCATCTCTGGATCTCCTGAAAACAGCTTTTATTCATCAGCATGTTAGGTAATTTTCATATTTGTTCCAGATTCTGTGAAATTTGTGACACTTTTTCAGTTTTGTTTTTTTGTTTTGTTTTTTTAGATAGTGGCAGGATAGAAGAATTTTAGACTGAGGATATATATTTTGTTTTGCACACAAATGAAGGATAATGTCTTCAATTTTTTTTAAGTTTTCGGTTGTCCTTGTAGGTTTTCCCAACCAGTGCACCCCTGGAAGGAGGAACAATGCTCACTGTGTGTGGCTGGGACTTTGGATTCAGGAGGAATAATAAATTTGATTTAAAGAAAACTAGAGTTTTCCTTGGAAATGAGAGCTGCACTTTGACCTTAAGTGAGAGCACAACAAATATGTAAGGATCTTAAAATGTTTTGCTGGGGTGTGGTTGGAAAACAGGTTGTGTTTCAAGATGAATGCTTGTAAAATTATCCCAAAAGTCCATGTCTTGAGTTAAAAAAGGGTCTTGGCCTTGTAACATCCCTAGTGGAACTGTTTTGTTTTTAATCCTATTTACTTACCAGGATTAATAAAGAAGAAAGGTGACATTACCTAGTAAGGAAAAGAAGAATCCAGCATCTGGGAGTTTTGAAACCATTTTTGTTACATTTCTTCAGAAATTGTTTGGGTAGATTTGAAAGAACAGCACTGGCTAGGGTTGCTCCATCTTTAAAGTCTTCAAATATAGAGTCTCCAATGGCTTTTTCTATAAAAATCAGTAAACAGCTCAATATAGACCCTGTCTTCTAAATTCACTTTCTAAACCTCAGAAATGTAGTGAAGCAGCTCAGTCATATTTTTGAGAATTAATTTCTTTCTTTCTTTCTTTCTTTCTTTCTTTCTTTCTTTCTTTCTTTTTTTGATGCATTTAAATTTATCTTCAGTTGATATTTATTGGTACTGTAATGGAAAGGTATCTCATTTAGCCATTCCCAAATCCTAGGAGATAGCAATACTAGACCTATTTTACAAAGGTGGTACCTGAAGTTCAGAAAGGTGGAGTGTAGTTTAGCAGAGGCAATCCAGAGAATAAGAGCTTAATAGGCCTTCTAACTCAACTCTCCTGATCCAAAATACATGCTTCTTCTGCCATTTTCTACATGTACCTTCTATCAATTGTAAATCCCATAATGAACAGAGAATCCAGAAGTTTTTAGTTATCATTTAGTAATAACAATCAAACATTTCAAGTTTTATGGTTGAAACTATCCTATCAAGTAATTATTTTATACCTTGTAGAATTTCTTCCAGGGCACAGAGGTCTAAGTCTACTCATTTACTGAAACCAAAACGTCAAGTAATGTCATACTTGTTAATGGAAAAACAAATCCATTCTAGAAATCTTCCTTGTAAGTTCTTACTCCTTGCATTATATATTATAACCTGTAAAAGTGAAACATAATTCATTTTCTTCTTTGAATAGTTGTTTAACAAAAAAAATCATATTTATACTTTTTCAAGACTATAACATTATTAATTCAAAAAGAATTATATGGAGGGGCACCTAGGTGGCTCAGTCAGTTAAGCATCCAACTCTTGATTTTGGCTCAGGTCATGAGATCATGGTTTGTGAGATCACGCCAGCACAGAGACTGCTTGGGATTCTCTCTCTGCCTCTCCCCTGCTTGTGCACTCTTTCTCTCTCTCTCTCAAAATAAATAAATGTTTTATTTTATTTTATTTTTTTAATATTTAAAAAAATAATTCTATGGAAAGTCTGTCACATTTCATTATTTTTAAAATAATTTAAATACACACATGATACATGTAATTACAGAAATGTGCCTGTTGACATTCTTTAATGAAGAGATTTGGTTTATTTATTATTATCCCATTGTTTCATATGCTGTTGAAATATTTATCTTAAGAATACCAAACATTATGCCTACAATTTTAGAGGATTACACTTAGATTATTATGAATTTTTCAGTTGGTGAGGTCTGCACAGATGAGATTTAACTGTTGCTGTTTTGTCTGTGTGAAGTGTAATAGTACAGAACTAGAAATATACAATTTTTAGCCCTAATGCTTACCACAAAACTCTACTTGCTATTCAGAGTATCCAGCTCATCATAATTTAGAGCTAATGTTCCTTCATATAAAACAGCCAAACCAGAAAAAGCCTTTGGATTTGCAACATATTAAACTTTGGGTTTTTTTCAGGTTGAAATGCACAGTTGGTCCTGCAGTGAATGAGCATTTCAATATATCCATAATTATTTCAAATGGGCGAGGGACAGCACAATACAGTACATTTTCCTATGTGGTAAGTCTAAGCACTACAGTTCTCATGAACTAGGATATTTGGTACCAAATTTGTTTAGTTATAAAATCAACAAGTTACTTTGTTTTGTTTTGTTTTTATTTCCCATCCAGGATCCTGTAATAACAAGTATTTTTCCAAGTTATGGTCCTAAGACCGGTGGCACCTTGCTTACTTTAACTGGAAAGTACCTTAACAGTGGGAATTCTAGACACATTTCAATTGGTGGAAAAACGTGTACTTTAAAAAGGTGTTGTGAATTTACTTTTTGTTGTATCAGTTAAGTAGGATTAGTATCTGTACCTAACAAATCAAGAAGAGATTGTTTTGTTTTGGTTTTTTTTTGTGGAGGAAAATCAAGATGCATATTATTTACTCCCATACTGACAAAATTTCTTTTCCCATATCCATCTACCTTTTTGCTGACTTTTTTACCCTTCCATTATGTTTATTAATTCCACTTTTAAGTTTCATCTTCCCATCTACCTTCTCTACTGTTACATTACATCTTAGTATCCTAGCTATGCTGTGAGCTGTGAGATTCTGGTAATTGACAGTAAATTAAAATAAACATTTCCATCAATATTTACAATTAGATTAAATCACTTTGCGGAGGTGAGAAACATGGGGGAGATTGGGTTTAGAAAGAAGTTATGTTTCTGTTTCTTAGAGGTGAAAGAGCTCAGTTTAATCAAGTACCAAAAAGATACTTTAAAAATTGCTTAAAATCCCAAATGTTCTGAAGTCAAAGGTGGCTTGTCTATAACAAGGCTGAGTTTGGGATCCAGTCAAATGTAAATAGGCTGCATTAGAAAGAACTTTTTTCTAGACACATCTGGAAATTCTCATTTAGGAGCCATTGAGTGATATACTTTTGTGCATATAATTCTAAAATATGTATATTTAATAGCTAAGGTCAATTTTCTTAATTTTTTTTGTTCAGTGTGTCAGATAGTATTCTCGAATGTTATACCCCAGCTCAAACCATTCCAACTGAGTTTCCTATTAAATTGAAAATTGACTTAGCCAACCGAGAGATGAACAGTTTCAGTTACCAGGAAGACCCCATTGTCTATGCAATTCATCCAACCAAATCTTTTATTAGGTAAGTAAAAGCTTCTGATGGGTGTAAGAAAATAATGAACATACGGATGATTTGTCTGTCAAATAGCCAAGAGGAACTGCAGTTTTATCTCTGGCTTTGATGCGGTTGCATTTCTTTTAAAGGCTGCCTTTCCAATTCAGGAGTGAAAACTACATTCAGGTTCTGAGTACAATTTAATTTTATCATTGCTAGGTTCATGCCAAGAAACATTTTATCCTACTCTATTACGTTTTAAATGGATTTCAGTGAAATAGTTCAATGTGGCACCATAGTATTTATGCACTTATATACATGTCAATTCTGTACTAACTTTAGTGCCCAAAAGTGGAATTACCTTTTTTTCCTTCCATTCTTCAGTGTTTTTTTGCTCTGCCTACTTTAGATATAGCTTTTCCCTACACTAGATTACCTTTGAATTAGTATCTCATTGGATCCAGTTCAGTCTGCCTTGTTTCCATTAATTCTGCCAGTCTAACACAGTAAAGTTCGTTTTTCTTTGATTTATTTTTAAGAGAGAGAAAAAATATTTCTTTTGCATACTTTGTGGCTAAAAAGAAAAATGCATTTCTTCAACTGATGAAATAGGAATTTTTAAAAATATTTTCAAGTTAAGTAAGTTGTTTCCAAAGAAGAGTTACCATTGAACCTCTATTTGACTTTGGTTCTGACTATATCTTGCAATCACTACATGTGGTTTAATTTAACTTACTTCTTAAAATATTTGGTAGAGAAAGAACCTCTCCTTATTGCTGTGTTTATTTTATTTATTTATTTATTTATTTATTTATTTATTTATTTATTTATTTATTTTGAGAAAGAGTGTGAGTGCTTACATGTAAGCAGAGGAAGGGCAGAGAGAAAAAAAGAGAATCTTGAGAGGTTCCACACTCTCAAGTGTGGATCCCAACACGGGGCTTGATCTCACGAACCATGATATCACAACCTGAGCTGAAACCAAGAGTTGGAATGCTTAACTGACTGAGCTACCCAGGTACCCCTCAATATTGCTGTTTTTCTACTTTATTTTTCAGTGGTGGGAGCACCATAACAGCTGTTGGGAAAAACCTGAATTCAGTTAGTGTCCTAAGGATGGTAATAAGTGTACATGAAACAAGAAGGAACTTTACAGTGGTAAGTCCTTTGAGTGATGGTTATACTTAAAGCTGTGCATCTGTACCTTTACCACTGGTTTTCAGTGTGCAGAGGACATTTGGGTTTTGCTTCTGATTGCTAGTTCCCTTCCTTGCAGCACAGGTCAAATAGTATATTTTATTCAACAACTAAAATTATCTTGTCTCAGCCTAACATTGTAAAATGCACATATACACACAAAATGCTTAGACACAAATGATGAGTACCAACTTGAGGCAGTGTTTTTAAAGATAGTACAGATGGAAACTACGTCATTCCCTGTCTTAGTTCAGGCTGCTATAATAAAAACCCCATAGACTGGGTGGCTTAAACAACAAACACTTATTTCTCGCAGTTCCAAAGGCTGGAAAACCCAAGATCAAGGTGTCTGGTAAGGGCACTGTTTCTGATTTGCAGAAGACCATCTTCTCATTGTATCCTCACATGGCAGAGAGTGAGAGAGGAAGCAAGCTCTCTGTGTCTTTTCTTATAAGGGCGCTAACTCCTTCATAAGAACTCCACTAATTACCTTCCCAAGGCCCCATCTCCAACTACAATCATGCTGAGGATTAGGATTACAACATGTGAATTTGGGAGGGGCATAAACAGTCCATAGAATTCCTCTATCTCCCCCTTTTTTTAATGCAGCAGAGGACATTACCCCTATTATCCCTTTTGTTGTAATCTTGCAGCAGCATCCTTGTCTAAGTGGCAGGCACACTATGTATGTTCTTACATCCCAGTGTAAGAACGGTGTTCTTACTGTTCTTCTTGTCCCTTTGTTAGCATGTTATCAAGTAATGAGAAGGACCATTAGACTGATGTCCTAGACTGTTTGTTGCTTGGTATTTCTCCACCTTCCCTCCTTTTATTTGCAAGGTCAGTCAAAATTTAACTGAATGCCTCCTTCAAAGTGACCTGTTTTGTGGTCTAACAATTTATATAGATCATATTAAAGTGGCAGTTTTCATTTAGACTTTAGGAAGGTTGAAGTTATTTACAAAGATTTCATATTTTTGTTGACATTTTTCTCTAATGTCAAATACCATAATCTAGTTGGACTTGTGCACTCAACTAAAAATGAAAGTTCTAAGTGCCCTCTCTCAAGCAGGGTCTTGATTGGGCAGGTGATAGATTGAATTATAGCACTTTCTTTTCTATTCACCATCCAATATTTCTTGAAGACTAAGGCCACAGTGTTCTTTAATTACAAAAACCAATTTGGGGCTAAAAATGTCAAGCCAAATCACCAAACAATAGGGTCACCTCCAATGAGATTTTTCTTGACCTTCTCAATCAGCCACATTGCATCACCTCTAAAGAGTATTATTAGATTTTTATCATATTCCTGAGAGATTGTACTCCAGGGAGTCACCGTATGAAGTAGAGAGCTTTAAAACCAATCCCCACACATGGCCACAAACAAAGTTAGAATACCACTGCTATTAATTTAAGGAACATCACTTCTTCACAGCCAAACAGAACAATTTTTCATTAACCAAGTAAGAATACCCTTTTTTGGTGTTGGCATGGGACTCTTTAGAAATCTGAGAAATGATTAGCAATATCTAATTTATGGTGAGCCTAGGCTATTAAAATAATGGCTAAATTTCCTCCTCCCTCACCAGCATTATGATGACATGTAGAACACCTTTTGGCTTGTTCCATAACCCAAGGAAGATTCAAATAATGGTAGGAGATAAAAATCTTATCTCTACATATCTGAAAATATAAACTTCTATTGTTTTAGCCACAAACATATTAGCACAATAGAACTCTGCATTAGAATTGGACAAGAGTGAAGAATTCTACTTGACTGTTGTTTATTGAGAACTACTTCATAAAGAAATGTGTGTTCTTCTGTGTTCCTTGGTGCTTATAGAATTTGAAGCTGAGCATGATGAATTGAACCCATTTATTATTTAACAAATAAAAACTCTTGGCCAGGTCTGATTTCAGTATACTGATCTAGCCATGATAATTTTTAAGTTCAACACACTCTAATCTTTTAAAATAAAAATACTAACCACCTCCTTAACAAAATTAATATTAATACACATTATATCCCAGAAGCCAGCAGTTTATTATACAGTTTTCAAATTTCTTGTTGTTAATAGAGAATTATTGTACTGGCAGTAACACTGTTCATTTCCACTTTTCAAGATGATAGGAATAAATAACTTTTGGCATTATAATATGAATTTGATATAAAACTAACATTTTATTTCTATATCTATGTATCTGTTTTCTTTATCTGCTTACAGCATACATTTTAAAATGTAGGATAATTTTTTTTCATTATTTTTAAAAGAAAATATCAAATACTAAATTTTGCTTGTGCTTTTTATGTATATCCTGAGTCCTTTTTCTATTGTGGGCATAAGTAATTGTTTTATCTCCAACTCTACTTGTCAAAGAAAAGGAAATCTAAGGATGTTGTTGCTTGTTTGTCTTTTCCTTGGGGAAAAAATACAATCATTTAACCTCAAATGTGCCACTTTGTGTTGCTGGTTTAGTCTAAGCACAATCAAGAGGAAACCACATTTTCCAAACTTCCATAAATCAGAATTCCAAAGGGGAAGATTTGAAATGAGAGATGAAAGCACATGAAATAATAATAGCAGAGACTTTGTAAAATAGTGTAGGAAAAAATCTACCAGTATAGAATACATATAGAGAGAGAGCAAGAAGCCATATCGCATGGGAATTAAGTCAGTGAAGTTGAGCCAGTGACCTAGGACTTATGTTCCCACTTTGCCACTCAGAGTTGTGTGACCTCGTCTAATGACACTAGCTCAAAAGCTTAGTTTCTTCATCTTGTAAAATGTGGGTAATCATAGCACCTCTCATAGAACCGTGAAAATTAAATGAGACCTGCCTGTAAAGTATTTTGCATAGAACCTGACACTCAGAAATTGAGGCTTAAAACACATCAAACAGATGACCCGACTACATAGCTAATTATAATGTCAGCAGTATGGTGCTTGGTAGTTGACGACAACATACTTTATACCATGTAGTATCACACACTTTTAATTTCAATTCTTACTTCAGAAAACTGAGTCTCCTAGCAAGGGCTTTGCCCTGATTGTCATGGCTTATTTTAAAGGTCTGATGTGAATCAAGGACTTCTCACCACACAAAGTCCAGCTCTCACTGTCCCATAGCTGTTTCATAAATGAAGGGGCAGTCCCTTCAGGTGACTGTCTTGTCATCTTAAGGAAAATAAAAGTGACAGAGGGAGAGCCAGCTTCAGATCCATATAGCTTATTCAAGGCAAATGAAGTTCTGCATTCCTTTAAAGATGGTGTTATTTGGATAATATTGCATCTATCATACTTTCCGAAATGTGTTCTTTAACATTAGGAAGTTAAATGCAGATTTTTTTTTCAAAAATTACATATTTTCAATTGATTGTCTAAAACAATGAAATGTGGAAGTTGTTATTGATGTTGTTTGGCTGTATTCTGTCTACAGTGGATAATTGTGTCTTACTATAGGCATGTCACCATCGCTCTAATTCAGAGATAATCTGCTGTACAACTCCTTCACTGCAACAGCTGAATCTGCAACTCCCTCTGAAAACCAAAGCCTTTTTCATGTTAGATGGGATCCATTCCAAATACTTTGATCTCATTTATGTACATAATCCTGTGTTTAAGCCTTTTGAAAAGCCAGTGATGATCTCAATAGGCAATGAAAATGTACTGGAAATTAAGGTAAGAAACGCTTAAAGATATTCTCTTAAATCATCAACTTGAACTTAATTGACTTCATAGCTATATGAATAGAATTTTTGTACTAGGTCATTATCTTATACTACATCAGCAAATATCTAAACTCTGAAAAACAAATCTTTTTGGCATTAAGACTAAAAGGTAAGTGTAATCGTGGACTGCTTTTTAATGAAGCATTTAAAAATTGTTTCTTGTGTGTGTATTAAAAAGTAGCAAATGTGGGACACGATCTGTTAAATAGGCTGCCTGTAATGCATTATCTTGCTGATGTTATACATTTCCCTGGACACCTAAATGTGCTCATTATAATATAAAAGGTAAGAGCTATGAAAGTAAATGCATCAATTGTAGTTCTGTACTTCCTTAGAATACTGGGAATTTTGTATCTGGGTATGGTCCTCTCTAAACTGATTTCTAAATGAGCTGGATTTCCTCTACCTTAGGAATATATTAGCCTCCAAATGTAATTTAATTGGAGAATAACAGATCGTTTTTTCTAACCCAGCCTGTTGCAACAAAGAACACTAAAGCCCAGGGAGCTTAAGTGGTTTGACAGGTGATGGAACAGTAGCAAAACAAAGACTAGAGTACAGCCCTCTTACATCACTTCAATCATTTTTACTTCAAGTAGTAAGTAATAAAATGGGCAAAATGATCAAGACTATATCAATAGCCCCAGTCACATTTATCCTTCAACATATTGTTTTAGACATTCAGACTTTTTTTCCCTGAAAGATAGCCTGAATGCAAATATGAACAAACACAAAGTAATAGGATAGTTCTTGTTTACATGTAATGTAAGTTACTATAGATCATCTCACCCAAGTAATAATGTATTTCTACCAAAATTTTTCTGCTTTTTCAAAAAGATTTTATCCACAGCCAAATTCATGCACACGTTCATAGTCATGTAAGTTTACTAACCTTGAATTGTGTTTTATACAATAATTAAGCAAGCCCAGCATGAAATTAAATGGAAGCCTGCTTCAGTGAACAGTATGTTTACCACAGCAAAGTTCTTTCATCTGCTTCTTTAATTAGTTTTAGAGAAGGAGAAAGAGCTTTTATCACTTCTTTTTTTTTTTCAATAAAACTAATCTAGTGTGACCTTTTGCTTTCAACAATTACTGTGTTTGCCATTTGAAAGATTCCATTTGGTTTTTCTTGATGAAAACAAAGGTTTATTTGCAAATGTTTTTACACCCAGATAAAGACTATTTTTCTGTTCCTGTATCTCTGATGGAAGGATTAGAGATAAATGGTTCTTTATCTGCCCTTCCAAGCATGGTCCTATATGGAAGAGAAAACTTATTTTTCTGTAAATTAAATACCCATTATTCAATGTCCTACAAAATTGTTGGACCTAGAAAAACATGATTTGACATCATCCTCAGCCTTTCAGTGCTATTCCCAACATGGCCCAAGGGATCTCCGCAAATAGACGCAAAACACTTTCTTTTTTTGCTTACTTACAGAATGATTCTTTTCTCTAACAAGTGTATAACATCTGTCATGTCACAGAGTGGTAGTCTGGGGAGAGAAGGGGTGGTTAGAAGGGATTATTTAGGTATCATCATTCAGTCTTCTTCCATACTCCATTTTCCTTATATATAAGAGGAAATCTAAGATGGAAGATTTGTGTGACAGCTGTTTAATTAACCCTTTATCAGTTTCTCAAGTTAATCACATTATACCTCTGTCTCTCTTGGGACAGAAACAAAGGAAAGGAAAGCATGAGAAAAGAAAGAAAAGGCCCTTCTGGACATGCAGTAGACTGTTTTTATCAAAAGAAAGGATGGCATTTTATTTCATGTTGTGTTTGTCCAATTACCATTCAAAACATAAGTGTAAAGTAGATTCATATTCCATCAGTGAAAGCTGTGGAGAGAATTATGTGTTTAGAGATTTGCTCCTTATTGCCAGGGAGAGTTCATGCTCCTCAAGCAGCCATACATACAAGAATTCCTTGCTAAAAAGAGATTGTGATAGTCTCCAGCCCTACTTGTGGGAACTGCCTCAGTCAGCAGCTGGCCAAATGAGTACACCATGACCAAGAGGGTCAGCCAAGTGTGGATCAATAGAATGTAAGAGAGACCAAGGATCAATCACTCCTAAGAATGAACCAGAAATCCCATCGATGTGGGAAGTAGTTTAGGGCCAAGGTTTCAAGTTAGCCAGGACCAGTTGTGGACAGTGGTCATCAAAAGTAGACCTGTCTCCTTTGGAATACATACCAGGGCACAACATTTATGTCAACAGTAACTCACAAATTTAGTGAAAGATTAGTTAATACATTACTTTGACATATATTATTTCATTTCAGAGTCACATAGACCTGTGAGGTTTAGAGGTCCAGTGACGATTATCCCCATTTATAGATAAGTAAACATAGGTTTAGAAGATTAGGTGATTTGTTGTGGGCCACCTAAGGAGCAAATAGCAGAACTAGGATTCACACTCAAGTCTCTTGATTTCAAATTTCGTCTTTCCACTAGATTACAATGCTTTTCACATCAACTTTCATTTAATGTATACCAACATACCTTTCATAATAGAGAAACTTTTCTATTATATGATTTGTAGATATCTATACAGTTCCTAAGATGAAATAACCCTAGACTCTTCAAACAGAATTGATTTTTTACATATTTGTGAATAAATTCTATATTTTCCCTAATTATCTTATTATATGACTTTTTGTGCAAAAGTATATTTTCTGGAAAGTCGAGAAGCCTAGTATGTAATGCTGGAACAAAGTTTGTCTGACACTGACCTGAGGATTTATGTTATTTTGGAGCATATTGATATATATGGCCATAGGGATGCCTCAGAAGTCCAGTCTGGAGAAGCCAGCTAAAACAGGAAAAGGAGGACGGGAAGATTAGAGGTTTTACAGTGCCCCAACTAGCTAATGAAGAAACCATTTTAATTTTGGTTTGTGCAGCTTTCCCCAAATGACCAGGAACCTTCTTCTGCAAATGTCTGTTAACACCCTCTGGAACTCAGTTTTTAAGCCTCTATCAAGGTTCTTTGGCCTTGTCCCTAAGCTGAGGGACTCCTATCCTCTGGATGAAGGAGGGATGAAATCTCCCCCTTCCTACCCCTATCTCCCCCAGTTCACTGATTTTCTCTTGCCAAGCTTCCTGGACCATTGCCTCTCGGGGCCCAGCCTGCACCTCACTGCTTTAGCTGTCTTTCCCAGACTCAATCTTGTGGCCACCTGGATGTGTGAAATCTTGTAAGATCCCTCCTGCTACAATGCTATTTTTCAAATTTTACATACTGCTGCTCCCATCTGTTGTGTTCTGTAACCAGCTCAGACATGGATCCCGAGGCCTGAATCCTAGATGGAAACGCTGTGTCACACCTGGCCAGAGTTGAAGAGGAAAGGAATAAGGAACATCCTAATATAACACATTAGCAGTAATTACTTTTCACTTTAGAAATGTATTTATTTTAACATTACAGTGAAAAGAAAAACTTCTTGTTCATCTTTATATTCTCAGTAACTGGACATGTGTCTAACACACAGCAGATGATAGGTAGAATTTGTATCAAATGGAATTGATTTGCTTCATAACCTAGTCCCTTCTTGAACCTTAGTTCTCAATATGTAAAGCTAGAATGACAATAACACCTACCTCAGTGGGGCTGTCTTTACAAGATAAAATGAGATAATTATAATTCTAAATTGTTCTATGTGTATAGGGAATTAAAAACCAGAAAGTTTTTTCCTGTGCTGCTTTATTTAAAAGAATATATTACCATTTTAATGACTGAAGACCTGGGCCAAATTTATAAATATGTTCTTTTATTTCATAATAGTTAATATTAAATAATAAAAAGCAAATAATAAAAGTTCTAAACATATGCATTTTTCCCATAACTCCATAAAGCTGTGTTTATTTTAAATGACAAAAAGTACCCTATACCTTTTTTTTTTCTGACTTGGGCCCATCTGCATATAGTAGTGGGCTGCCAGTATCACTTTTCTTGGATTATAGACTTTTAAAACAATTATACATACAAAGCTGATAATAATTACTTGTATGTCACTATTTATTGTATGTTCCTTACTAGGCACAAATGAAAAGGGGTTCAGTGTTTAGCTGAATGGTCTGTTTTTGTTTTAGAGAAACCTTTATGCAACATCCAAGGAGAGCCTGTGCCTAAAAGGAGCATTTGGAGTTCAAATGTAGTGTGTTCATCCCTTCCCCCAGCCTTCATTATTATCTAAGCAAGCAAGACACATTTTAGTCATTCCCTCATAAATCAAGCCCTTCAGCTCTTTAATCTCTTTTCTTTGTCATTCCCTGAATTCCCTCCAATATGTGAGTGAGTGCCTTACCCCTCCTCAGACCTAACCAACAAGTTGTCATTTGAAGCCCCAAAGTGACCTGTTAGATTTATGTGCTTTTATGTTGAATTGCCCTGTGTGGCTGACCTGGTTCAATGGCATACACACACTGCCTCTAGAAATATCTAGAAAATAGAAGCATACAGTTTGTCTCTATCCCATTTTATCTTAGAATCCAGATTTATGTTAGAAAAAAGTATTTCCTTCCATCTTCTTTTCCCAGAATGATTTCTGACCTACCAATCTATTGAGATCCATGTAAGACAGTGTACATAAAAGCAGTTTGCCAAGTATTAAAGATCACATAAAACAAAGTAGCAGCACTGTAGTTATTACTGGCTGCTGTTTGTCCATGTTTTGATATATCTCCTTTTTCACTTTTTAATAAATAACTGCACTTATTAAGTCTTGATATGAGAAGTTGTACCTATGTTTTCACTTCTTTTCCAAGGCTAACAATTGGTTTCTTCAACAAAATGTTGGTATTTTTTAAATGCTTTCAGTCAACTAAATATGTCAAGTTTCATATTTTTTTTAAATCCCCATGTAACTATAATTGGTCAGAATAATGTAATCATGCTCTCAAATCATAATGAGGGTCATACGGCATCTCATGGGACATTCTGTAAAAACGAATTTATTTATGTATAAGATTCAGCTGTGAAGAAAGGATGAAAAGGATGAAAACTCAAACACAAAAGGAATATATTAACATAGATCAATTAAATCAGAATCTCTGGAGATGGGACCCAGGCATCAGTTATTTTGTAAAGCTCTCAATGTGATTCTAAAAGTGAAGCCAAGGTTCAGTGTCACTCCATGAGGCAGTGTTAGCACAACTGAATCTCTAAATTACCTCCTTTATGCCAACCATTGATACCCACTATACTTTAATAAGGTAAATTTGGTTGGAAAGGTGTGAAATAAGAATCTCTCCTTTGCTCTAAAATCCAATTTGATGGGAAAGCTGTAGGGGCTCAGTTCCTAGGGCATGTGACTCTTGATCTCGGGGTTGTAAGTTTGAGGCCCACATTGGGTGTAGAGATTACTTAAAAATAAAGTCTTAAAAAACAAAACAAAACAAAAAGACTATAATGCTTTGAATCCTAATTAGTGCCCCAAAATGGTCATGCTTTCTTGCAACTATCCAATTCCCATGGAAAGGAATATCATAAAATTATGTGCCTTGGCAAACAACATGGCCTGTGTTTGCAGTATATTTATGTTCTTGCACAATTGTTAGCATTCCTACCAAACTGTGAAGTGTTAACCACCTCCTTTTTTCTCTTTCAGGGAAATGATATTGACCCTGAAGCAGTTAAAGGTGAAGTGTTAAAAGTTGGAAATAAGAGCTGTGAGACTATATACTCAGATTCTGAAGCTGTTTTATGCAAGGTCCCCAATGACCTGCTGAAATTGAACAACGAGCTAAATATAGAGGTGGGATTCCTGCATTCCTCTCATGATGTAAATAAAAATGCCAGTATAATTATGTCACTTGCATGCTTAAAAGAAATCATTAAAGCTCATTTGTGTGTTGGCTTTAGCTCATCAGCTCAGCCTTGATTCTTAGTTGTTATTTTAGAATTAGTGAGTTTTTGTTGCACTGTTTCCTTCCAAGCCTTCAGTGGGTTTCCCTCCAAGCCTTCATCTCAAAAGTCCTGTCTAGGGGCGCCTGGGTGGCCCAGTCAGTTAAGCATCTAACTTCGGCTCAGATCATGATCTCACGATCTGTGAGTTCGAGCCCCACATCGGGCTCTGTGCTGACAGCTCAGAGCCTGGAGCCTACTTCAGATTCTGTGTCTCCCTCTCTCTGACCCTCCCCCGTTCATGTTCTGTCTCTGTCTCAAAAATAAATAAACTTCATTTAAAAAAAAAAAAAGTCCTGCCTAGCCATAGTCCCTCTCCATCATGCCCCACTTTTGCCAAAATTTATTGTAACTCTCAGGAAGAATAAGAGCACATCCAAGAGTGCCCTACCCCCACTTCTTAGCACCAGGAAGCAAAAGCCAACATCTGTCTGTTCTCCACAGTGATCTCAAATGCATGGACAAAGTAAAATAGGAAATAAACTAACTTCTTTCATGTTGCACCATGCAACTCACACATTTAAAGTGTACAGTTCAGTGGTTTGGGTGTATTACATTAATTTTTAAAATTGTGGCCACATGCATGTATCATTTTAACTATTGTTTAGTGTGCAACTCAGTGGCATTAATTACATTCACAACATTGTGCAACCATCACCACTGTCTAATTCCAAAACTTTTCCGTCACCCCAAACAGAAACCCTAGAACCATTAAACGGTACCATCACACTCCCTCCTCTTCCCCAGCCCTGGTAACCTCTAATCTATTTTCTGTCTTTATGAATTTGTCTATTCTAGATATTTCATTTATAAGTGGAATCATACAGTATTTGGTCTTTTGTGGCTGGTTTATTTTATTTAGCATGTTTTCACAATTCATCCATGTTGTAGTATGTGTCAGAACGTCATTACTCTTTAAGGCTGAATATTCCATTGTATAAATATATCACATTTTGTTTATCCAAGAATCAATGATTTTTAAAGCGTTCCTGAAGTCTTCTAAAAAGTTATGAAATGGTCAGAGATAAAGTTATAAAATGGGAAAGTACAAAAAAAATTAGAAAATTTAAAGCTGAATCATGATATCAGAGTTTGAAATTAAAAAGGACCATAAATCCTAAAAATCATACCATGTTAGAGCCAGAAGGATCCTCAAAGGTTTCTTCAGGGTATCAAAACTGAAATAAAAATTTATACAACTTTATTATTCCATATGATTATTTATGTCTTAAGAAGAGTCTTCTCTGCCCTCTACCCAACCCATCAGGACAGAATCAGTGTCCTGTTGTCTCTGTTTCTTACTGTTTATTCATATTTCCAGGGTATATTTCACATTATATTATCACTTACCTATGTATTTGTTTCCCTTTCTGGAATTCAGTTCCTCAAGATCAAACTCTTTCTTTATTTATTTTTTTATCCTTAATATCTAGTTATAAGTGTAAACAGCTAAGCATCATATAAGTACTTTAGGAATCAGTAGCCCCTAATTATTTGAACAGAATTATTATCTAAAACAGAATTGAGGAATATCTTATTGCTCTGAAGGTAATTATGCCACTAGTAGAACACTAATAACCAGGTGGTGCTTTGGGTCCAAGGAGACTGTGAGTCAACCTGTGTAGTATATTTTGTATTTATCATTACTAAATTCTGACTTTTCTGTATTTGTCATTTTTAGTGGAAGCAAGCAGTTTCTTCAACCATCCTTGGAAAAGTAATAGTTCAACCAGATCAGAATTTCACAGGATTGATTGTTGGTGTTATCTCAATATCAATAATACTCTTACTATTACTTGGGGTTTTCCTGTGGCTGAAAAAGAGAAAGCAAATTAAAGGTGCATTTTTGTTGTTATTACTATTTTCTTTAAGAGGTTACCTGAAGTATACAGTCATTACAGTTTAAAATTGCCGTAGATTCATGTGTGTTGTCTTATGTGCAATCCACAAAACCCATGAGTTCTGGTCACTGGGTCAAGGTCTACTGGGACCCATGATAGCCAAATCTTTAACAAGCTCTTTCTCTCTCTCTGTTTTAAGATCTGGGCAGTGAATTAGTTCGCTATGATGCAAGAGTACACACTCCTCATTTGGATAGGCTTGTAAGTGCCCGAAGTGTAAGCCCAACTACAGAAATGGTTTCAAATGAATCTGTAGACTACCGAGCTACTTTTCCAGAAGGTATATTTCAGTTTATCATTCTAAGAAATACCTATACGTATACCTCAGTGGGTTGTGGCATTGTTGTTTATTTTTGCTTTTCCCTTTATATTTTTATTAAAAAAAAAAAGAAGCATTTACATCTTCTTTGGCCAGAGAATTAAGTTTAATTTGACATAGAATTATATGACTCTTATTTTTAAATGGACTCACTTATATATTACATTAGAGTTTGAGTCTTTAAACTTTCTTCTCACAAAAAGGTTAATTTTAAAATCATTTGAGCAAAGGTAAGTTCTTTATCAGAGTTCAATGAGAAGAAATTGTGAAGCTTTCTTTAACAACCCAGGAAGAGTTAAGATACAAACTTTTGTTTATGTAAGTGGGCACCGATGCATTTTTTTACCTCTTAATCCTCAAACATTTAAATTATACCTCTCATATTCCTTTAAAGATTCCTTTAAAGGATTCTCAGTGAGCTATTAGTACACAGCCTTTTACCCACCAGCATTCCAGGACTTGGATATATTCTGAGTCTTATCCAATAAAAACCTGCAATTATGCTATTTAAAAAGGAGTGGTTAACACCATCTGCTTTGCAAAACACTAGACCTAATAATGGTAAGGTTAACTGGAGAATTTCACATTGTCTTATTTAAAATCTCCTGGTAAAAGCAAAATGTCTGTATTGTATCTGCCTCATTATCTTTAGAAGTTACAGGACGTGAGTCAAGTACAGCACTTCCCTGGTTGAATATTTACCATTGGACAAATAAAATGAGTCACAGATGATTGAGGATACTGGAAAACTAGAAATTGCTCATCAAAACAAGTACAAGAGCACTGAGACACTTAACATTTTAACTTTTTTAACACTCATTGCCTCTTATTTTTTGAAGCTTATATTAATTCTGTAGAGATACATACAAATATTCTTTGCCTACATGACTCCATTTGCCTTTGAAAATCCATGCCCTTAACAACATGAACAAATAAAACCCAGTTTATATCTTTGAAATGTATATCTATTAGTATTTTATATTCATACTTAATAGCTCTAATCTGAGATCATTAAAATTCACAAGTAATTTAAAAAAAACGTATTTAATCTTCCTTCAGCCTCTTTCATCATTACCAAAAGGCTTGTCTTTCATCCTCTTTCTAAAATTGAACCTGAACCTTCAAGATGTGAAAAAGTAAAATAGACAAAAGAAGTTCATCCAGAGGGAAGAATGAGGAAATGCACAGCCAGCACCTAATGAATAGGCAGCTACACAGCTTTTCTATATATATCTAGTGGAGACAGCCTCCTCATCAGTCTTTTCATGCAGACCTAGAATTCTCGGTGGCATTACAGCAGAATCACACATTGATGGTTTAAATTGGTTTTCGAACAATTGCTATTGCTCAAAAACCAGAGGTTTTCTATACCAGAGGACTTTTTTCCTGTATCTTACCAAGGATTTCCCTCAGTCTCTGCACCCTTGAGAATTTAGAACTCTGATCTCCAGATGCAAAGGTTTGAGAAGTGAAGGTGAAGGAACTGAGCTCAGAGAGGCTTGTTTGCATTACCCCTTGGGGAAGTTTTGGAGAAGCCGACTCTAGGATTAAAGAAACCAGGCACCCAAGTAGGCTCCCTTCTTCCCTCACCCATCCAACATTCCAGGTACTCACCTGATGTTCTGCATCCTTTCTTTAAGGCTGCATCTGTCTTATTTCCAGCCAGTCACTATAGCTATAGGTGGCCCCCAAAGCTTTTGTAGAACCACTATGGAGATTTACTGTTTTAGCCAAATTGATAACCTAACTGCATTATGGAAAATACTACAAATGCTTAAACAGGGTTAGGAATAGAGTACCACCAACTTTCTTTTTATGCCCCTCTCTCAAGTTCTAATTTTCCTGGTCATTTGCAAACAAGCTATATTATATTTTAGTGCCAACAGGGACCCTCCCAAGCCCTCTCCCATCTCCCCATGTTATATGCTAATATATTTCAGTGCCCTGCCTAGTTTATCTTCACATCAGTTGTAGATATGATGCCCTCTCCTTGACAGGTTTGAATTCCCAGTGGAAAGGGCAAAGTAACTAACTGGTGGCTTCTCTGCCCTGTTTCTCATTAAGAAATTATATTCTCAGCCCTACAAGATTCTCAGTGAGCTGTTAATACACAGCTCTTATTTAAAAAAAGCTTCACCTTACAGTGGGGGACCTTGTCTGAGACTCTTACAGAGCTTTGGTTGTAAAGATCAACAAAGAAGGAATGCTGATTCCTTTCCAAGTGCCCTCAACTAAGCAGTGGGGATGGCATACTAACCCGTTTCTAGCCTTCTGTGAACAGCAGTCACATTAAATCTGCTGCCATCACCACATAGGAGAGAATTTGCCACTAATGTGAAAAGACTTCAATTCCAAAAATTTGAGTATTATATATTTCTAATCATACGTATACGTATATATAAAATGTCACCATACTATATTTTCCCTTGGCCAGGAATCCATATAGGTTTAGCAATACTAATTAATCCCATTAATAAACACTAGTCTGTCAAAGGCAAACTACTTTTGCTGCTTCCCAATCTTAAGAATATACCATATTATGGGGCACCTGGATGGTTGTGTTGGTTAAGTGTCCAACTCCGGTTCAGGTCATGATCTCGCGGTTCTTGAGTTCGAGCCCCGCTTCAGGCTCTGTGCTGACAACTCAGAGCCTGGAGCCTGCTTCAGATTCTGTGTCTCCCTCTCTCTCTCTGCTCCTTGCCCGCTCATGCTCTATCTCTCTGTCAAGAATAAACATTAAAAAAAAAAATAATAATATATATATATATACACATATATATGTGTATATATATGTATATATATAAATATAACAAATAAAAAATTAACCTCAAGCATGGCTTTTTGCTATATATAAGAAGAGGAAATGAAGAGGGTAAACAAGGTTTCAAAGTTAATGTCTAGTTTATTTAAACGAAAATTTATAAACATTGTTTTATAACTCTTGTATATATAAGCCAGTATCTTTTCCCACCTTATCATTTTTATTAAATCAGTTCCTTTGTCAAGGCTCTTTCTAGCCTCATTCAACAACTAAACTACCATTCCTTAAATTATAAAATTCAGAATTCATTATTGATTGAATTTGCTGCCCTTGTTGTAGTCTCCACTAAGTGAGGTTTTGCTATTGTTTTCTAGTAATTTTGCTTTGTCTTGCAGACCAGTTTCCTAACTCATCTCAGAATGGATCGTGCAGACAAGTACAGTATCCTCTGACGGACCTGTCCCCCATGCTTAATAGTGGGGACTCTGATATATCCAGTCCATTACTGCAAAATACTGTCCACATTGACCTCAGTGCTCTAAATCCAGAGCTGGTCCAGGCAGTCCAGCACGTAGTGATTGGGCCAAGTAGTCTGATTGTGCATTTCAATGAAGTCATAGGAAGAGGTAAGTATTTCCACTCAGCTCTTTGTTAAATACAGTTTTCCAGTAAGCATTTTATCTTCTCCCTTTGCAGATTAGAAGCTTAGACAATGGTGAAAGCAACTGAAAGAGCAGTGATAACAAGTACACTTGATTTCGTTCTGCAGAAATACAGCCCTACAAATCATATCCAAGGGGATTTGCCCCCGTGCAGGGAGGCAATTTGATAATCTTGTAAACATATGAAAAATAAATCACACCCTTTCCTTACCATTATCATTATGGCCAGTATAGTTTCTTGGAAGGTGTTATTTACTTCTTTATAAAAATCATTAAGTTTCAATATTTTTACTCATATCTTCCTCCAGTCTTTCTTTGCCCAGACAACAGTGACTAGCTCTATGAAGTCTTGGCTTATAGCAGTTTGTACACTGCTGGACAGAATCAAAAGATTGAATTTATAGCATTACCCTGATCTGAAGCAGCATATATCATCTCTACAATGTACTCCAATTTCTTTATACAAAGATGATGAATATTTGTAATAAGTCAGCCAAAGCAGCAATAACAGTTTGCATACATAGTGTTTGAGGAATTATTTAGCAGGAAAAGAAACCAACCAGAAGCCAGGAAATGAACTGCGCTTTTCTCTTTTTTTCTAAAAAACCTATGCCGTTGATACTAAATGGCCTTTTATTCTATACGTGCGACAAGAGGTAGCAGGCATCTGTCAGCCTGATGCAGAGGAAGCTGATGGGACAGTTTGCCTTACATGAACACAAGACTTTCCCATTTTCCTGTGACCTCATCCATACCTTCCTCTGTCACATATTCCAGGTTTTAGTCCTTAGAGTGCTCCCTCTTCCTAACAGTAGCTTCACTATCAGCAACCCTGTTTTACATCAGAGTAATATTTAGTTCTATTTAGCCTATAAATTCCAGAAGTTGCACCAGTTTTAGAGTATGCGGTCTCACCAATTACGTTCTATTTCTATTCATTATAAAATTAGAATTTTTAATTTTTATTAGTAAAGGTGCTAAACTGGCAATTATTTCTCTTAGGAAGTAGTAACCATTAATGATTCTATAAATATTAACTATTATTTATTTATACATTTTTCCCAGTAGAATTTGAGCCCTCAAGAGCATAGGTTTTATTTTATTCATCTTCACTTTACGAGAGGGTAAGCTAATGCCTGACACTCACACACTAGGAACTCAGGGAATCTTGGCTGGGTGGATGAATTAATTAATTAGGGCCTTCCACAGCTATCAGACGTTTGGCACCTCTGGGGAAAATTACTGCCACTGGATGAAAGGCTACCATTGGAAAGTGATGTGGCTAAACCCAGAGAGAACTAGATGAAATGACTCAGAGTGAATTTGCTTCATTTGGGCAGTTGCCTTTCAGTTTCTGCCAACCTGGATTACGTATTAACCAGTGACTAATGGGGGAAATCTTTATTCTATAATGCTAATCTTATTCCTAATGGTAACATTTTTATTTCAGTTTAGCTTACTGGAATATAGGGAACTGATTTTGTTGCATTTCTTCATGTGATAAAACTTTCTTTTCATATTTAAAAGATAGTATTTGATCCTTAAAAACAATAAATTTCTTTTATGAGGTAGATGTTACTCCTCTGTTCAGTGGTTCCACTGTAGTTGAATATTTTGCTTTATTAGCTTTTAATAAGAGTTATAGAACCTAGCTTTTTTTTTTTACCATGTATTAAATAATCATATAGCTTGTATCTTAGAGTGAAGTACATTATATATACATGTTTTAACAGACACATGTAGTGGTACTATTAATTAAAAGTGTAAGAAACAATGCACTTTTTTGCCGTGTGGAAAAAAGAAGGAAATGAAGATCACAAAGGGCTTCGCAAGTGATGCTGCATAGTTACAAGTAATACAACACTAACCAAATTCCCTCTTTCATGTAGGACATTTTGGGTGTGTGTACCATGGGACTTTATTGGACAGCGATGACAAGAAGATTCACTGTGCTGTGAAATCCTTGAATAGTAAGTGATACTTTAACAGCGGAGTCACCTCCATGGTTTGCTAACTATTAAATAGTTCATAATAAAATGTTGATTTCGACCTTCTCTTGTGGAAAAATCAGCCCCTGCTGGAATTAGGGATCTAATCCTGAAAATTTGTTTGGTCTAAATTCTTTTTGAAATATTTCCTCAGAAATTATTTCTCAGAGCCCTCATACATAAGAGTATAGGAGCAGTGAGGTTCTTGGATTAACTGAGTGTCATTTAGCTATGTTTGCCTTATAATATTTGTTTTATGGAAACTATTGGAAGCATGTTGGCACATACAGTAATAATGACTCATTTTACCCAGAAGAATTATTATAATTATTTTTTAACCACAACTTTCATTAAAAAGATTTAAAAATGAAATAAGACCAACAGGAGAAAAATATGCTGGCAGAAAATTGTAAGTGTAGCAATATCTCATTTATCTGCATGAGGTATTCTACAAAAATGAACTTCCTAAACAAGTGATACTTACCCCCTTTTAAATGCTAGAATTTAAAAAAAAAATTTAGAGGTTATTGAGAAAATGTTTTTAAGTGGAATGTATACTCTGTTCAAGAAACAAAGAAGCTTCTAGACATTAAGATTATTGATGACCTGGAGACGCAAGGAAGGCATAAATTACTCTCTTGTACAACCCAATGTACCCCTCATACTAAGAGTTTTCCTGGCTTCACCTTTGCCGAGAGGTTTCACATGTCAAGTCAGTGTGCTTGCCTTTTTGACCTATATTTCTAAATTTCTAAATTAAAGGGACAGTTTATATGAAACCTAACTACAAACTGTAATGGATTAAGTATGATTGTCAATAATATCTGCCTCACAAGACAGCACACTGCTCATTGTACTCAGAACATTCCTAACAGCAAGAAATCCTTCTCTGTCTCTGGTGTTCATTAATCTCTATTCTATCCACATGGACTCATCTCAGAATGCATTACATTGTAAAAGAATATCATCACTGACACAGATACTAGTCAGATTAATAAATCAAAGGTCATTAACCTTTCATCAGTGCCAAGTAGTGTCGGACCCTCAGGATCTCTCTCTGGAAATGAATAGAAACTGTTACACCAGAAAAAGTCTACTTAGAAACCATATGACAACGATTGGTCTTCAAACCCTCCTAGTCCAGAGATCAGAAAACTCTGGCCCCGTGACTGTTTTTATAGATAATTGTCTGTGGCTGTTTTTGCACTACAATGGCAGAGTTGAGTATTTGTAGCAGAGACCATATGGCCCACAAAGCGAAAAAATATTTACTATCTGGCCCTTTAGAGTAGTTTGCCAACCTCAGCCCTAGACAGTCACTACAGAAATAGATTGGTCTGCTTCCCTTTCCTTTTTCTGTATGAGACAAACTGATTGGTAGAGTTTGGGGGTGACTTGAGGGCCCACTGCAGGGTGACATCATTTATTCAAACGTATTATTAAAAAACAGTCTGAGGATGAGGTGTCAGGACAGGATTCAGCCCTGTGGTTTTACATTCCATAACTCTCCCTATCTGAACTTGACCGAGTATTTATTGGTCCATAATGAAGTTAATGTCTCCACTGCTGGATTTCTCAGGAATCACTGACATAGGTGAAGTTTCCCAGTTTCTGACTGAGGGAATCATCATGAAAGATTTTAGTCATCCAAATGTTCTCTCACTCTTGGGAATCTGCCTTCGAAGTGAGGGGTCTCCACTGGTGGTCCTACCATATATGAAACATGGAGATCTTCGAAATTTCATCAGAAATGAGACTCATGTAAGTATATTACCAAGGTTATTAACTGGTAAACTAGCTATAAGCCAACGAGTTTTTCAAAATGTTGCTGTTTTTAAAATTTTTTAAAGCTTTCAAAGAAGCACATGTAAAATGTTTGCACCATTCAGCTATATAGAGGCTAATTCAATTCACTTGTACCTCAAAATCCCCTATCCTGATGGGAAGATAGTGGTACCTAGAAGGATTTCCCAGGGGCAATGATTCTTACCTGTCCTGCAAACTGCCTTGATCTACCATCCCTCTGATAGGCACAATTAATCATTTTTGAGTGCCTACTAATTGCCAAAAACAGAAAGCACAAGAGACATAGAGGCAGAATGAGCCTCAGCCCACATGGGATTTTAACCCTAGAAGGAAAAACACAGAAGAACTAATTACAAATGAATCCCTTAGTATTCTTCAACCTTCACCCACTGTCCTAATTCAGAACCTTTGTATTTGCTGTTCCGTCTGCCTGGAACACTTTCCCCAAGATAGCCACATATGTCACTTCTCATCAGCTTCAGCTTTTTGCCCTAATGTCATCTTCAAAATGAGGCTTTCCTGGCCTAAGTAATTGACCCACCTCACCCCCATGCCTCCTGTCTGTTGTCTCCTATCCGCTGCTTTATTTTTCTCCATCATACTTACCATCATCTGATACAGTAGGCCTAAGCAGTGTGCTACTGTGGCCATGAGCCATATGTAAAATGTGGCTAGTCTGAATTGAGACGTACTGTTAGTGTAAGTGTGCTGTAAATCCCAGGTTTTGAATATTTAGTATAAAAACAGGTAAAATATCTCATAATTGTTTATATCGATTACACGTTGAAATGGTATTTCTTGAGTTGAGAAATATATTATGAAAACCAATTTTACCTGTTTCTTTCTATTTTTTTAATGTGACTATTAGAACGTGATTATATGTATGGTTTGCATTGTATTTCTATTGAACAGTGCTATACTGAACAATAACCAAATACATAATAGCTATATAATACATGTATATATGGATGTGCACACACACACCATTAGAATGCAAGCTCATGACAGTAGGGATTTCTGTGTATTTTGTTTATTGCTTTAGACTTAGCTCCTAAAGTGTGTTCAGCACATAGACCTTCAGTCATATTTGCTGGATGAATGAGCTCAGGATTACAAAAGAGGTTCTTAGGTTCTTGCAAGTGAGAGTTTTCTTAGTGACATTTATGCCTAAAGGGTGAGCAAGTAAGTGGTCAGGCCAGGGAGGGAAGTGGAAGGAGTCCTGGGAACTGAAGGCACAGGTGATCTCAGGCTTCTTCTTGGCTCCTGCATCCAGGCCTCTGGGAGTAAATGGAGTAACTTTACTCTTGATCAAAAACAAGACACATGGGGTCAGGTTCTCAAAAGAAATAAGCTCTAGGATAGGAAAGAAATATTTTGTGTTCAACCAAAAGAATGAAATACTCCCTAGCTGTGAATTTTTGCAGATAAGGTGAATTTACCTTACAAAGTGAAAGCTACCGACAGATCCCACTTTTCTAATTTAACTTGTCATTGTCCTGGTGAGTTCATCTGAATGGACATGCTGCCTTCTCTAGAATAGTATTCC
Organism: Panthera uncia; assembly: GCF_023721935.1. Lineage (NCBI taxonomy): Eukaryota > Metazoa > Chordata > Mammalia > Carnivora > Felidae > Panthera > Panthera uncia. Next base: position 129,861,233 of record NC_064816.1, read on the forward strand.
CCCAGCATTCAAGCATGGTAGAGATTTCCTATTATCCAGTACCAGGGCCTGTTTTTATGGTCCCGGGATACTATATTACAACCACTAACAAGATACATTCTAAAAAGAAGCCTAAAACACAAGAAACTGGCCTCTCCACATGTTGTGTGCATTAAGGGGGCTGCAGCCCTCCTTGCAGGGCCCCTAGTAGCTGCCTCTTGAGCCCACAACCCCCACAGCGGCTGCTGAAGAAGAGATACTCTGTTCCTGAAGGCCAAGTACCAGCAGGGCTACCAGCCACAATGTTATCTGTGCGATTTCATATATGTTTTTTGTGTTTTTTTTAAGTTTATTTATTTTGAGGGTAGGAGGCAGAGAAAAGGAGAATCCCAAGAAGGGATTGTCAGCGCAGAGCCTGATGCGGGGCTCAAACTCACAAACCGTGAGATCATGACCTAAGACAAAACCAAGATCTGGACACTTAACTGACTGAGCCACCCAGGCGCCCCTCAGATATAGTTTTTATAGTTAGTTACTAAAGGAATTCCTCTGTCCACCCAATTTTGTGGATGAAATTTCTGGAGAATAAGATTTCCTGTTTTCTGTGTGGATCCAAGCCATTATAGTTGCAGGTTGTTACTTTCATACCAGTTGGAGGGCTTCTAATGTGATTGATATCACTACAGTGTGGGCTTTGGAGCCTAACAGATTAGGTTAAAATCCTAACTGTACCACTTACCATCTGAGTGGCTTTGGGTGATTTATTTCTCTCTGAACTGCTGATATTAACCATGTATTGCTTTATTTTTTTATGTTTCAACCTTTTATTCAAATTCTAGTTAACATATAGTATAATATTCGTTTCAGGTGTAGGATTTAGTGATTCTTCAGTTACATACAACACCCAATGCTCATTGCAACATGTACCCTCCTTAATGCCCATCACCCGTTGAACCCATCCTCCCTCCCACTTCCCCTCCAGCAACTCTCAGTTTGTTCTCTAGTTGAGTCTCTTCAGTTTGCCTCCCGTTTTTTTCTCTCCATGTTCATCTGTTTTGTTTCTTAAATTCCACTCGTGATTGAAATCAGATGGCATTTGTCTTTTTCTAACTGACTTGTTTAACTTAACATAACATACTCTAGCTCCACCTACGTTGTTGCAGATGGCAAGATTTCATTCTCTTTAATAGCTGAGTTATATTTTATTGTACATATATACCATGTCTTCTTTATTCATTCATCAGTATTGGACACTTGGGCTCTTTCCGTAATTCGGTTATTTTTGATAATGATGCTATAAACATCAGGATGCATTTGCCCCTTCAAATCAGTATTTTTGTATCCTTCGGGTAAATAACCTAGTAGTATAATTGCTGGGTAGTAAAATAGTTCTATTTTTAGCTCTTTGAGGAACCTCCATACCATTTGCCAGAGTGGCTGCTCTGTTTTGCATTCCTGCCAAATGTAAGAGGGTTCCCCTTTCTGTGCATCCTCACCAACATCTGTTGTTTCCTGTGTTATTAATTTTAGCCATTTTGACAGGTGTAAGGAGGTATTTCATTGTAGTTTTGATTTGTATTTCCCTGATGATGAGTGATGTTGAGCATTTCTTCACGTGTTGGTTGGCCATCTGGATGTCTTCTTTGGAGAAGTGTCTATTCATGTCTTTTGCCCATTTCTTCACTGGATTATTTGTTTTTTGGGTGTTGAATTTGATTTAAGTTCTTTATAGATTTTGGATACTAACTCTTTATCTGATATGTCATTTGCAAGTATCTTTTCCCATTCCATTGGTTGCCTTTTAATTTTGTTGGTTGTTCCCTTCACTGTGCAGAAGGTTTTTATCTTGATGAAGTCCCAGTTGTTCATTTTTGCATTTGTTTCCCTTGCCTTCAGAGATGTATCTAGTAAGAAGTTACAATGGCTGATGTCAAAGAGGTTGCTGCCTATGTTCTCTTCTATGATTTTGATGGTTTCCTGCCTCACATTTAGATCTTTCATCCATTTTGAATTTATTTTTATGTATGGTGTGAGAAAGTGGTCCATTTTCTTTCTTTTGCATGTTGCTGTCCAGTTTTCCCAACACCATTTGTTAAAGAGATTGTCTTTTTTCCATTGGATATTCTTTCCTACTTTGTGGAATATTAGTTGACTATTTGTGGGTCCGTTTCTGAGTTTTCTATTCTGTATTAATATATGTGTCTGGTTTTGTGCCAATACCGTAATATCTTAATGATTATAGCTTTATAATATACCCTGAAGTCCAGTATTTCTTTTCTTTTTCAAGATTGCTTTGGCTATTTGGAGTCCTCTGGGGTTCAATACAAATGTTAGATTAACTGTGTATTTATGATGCTCTGACTTCTAGTGCCTTGCTGACCTTGGAGTGATGGCCCTTTCCAGGACTAGCCCCAAGATAGTAAATGGCTCATCTTCAAAGAGCAGGCCTTTTATAAGCAAACCAACCAATCCAAAGCCCATACCCCAATCACCTCCTTTAAAGAATTCTCACACTCTGGGACACTATCCACCTGCTGTAATCACTTCAGGGCCAGGTACCAGGCAACTGAAGACAGCCCCTACACTTCAGAACCTGCTGAAATTATTCAAACTAGCCCAATCCTAAATCCGCTTACCCTGTGTCACCCATTCTTTCCCATGGGAACCACAAAACAAGCTCTTGCCCATGTTTTCCCATTGCTCCCTCTGCCTCCTAGACCAACCCCATTGCTTCCCTTTGTGGCCTCACTTGGCATGGTGTGCCCCCTCCTCTTGGGAATTGTGAGTAACAAGCTATCTTTTCGGTGGCAGTGGTCTTCCTTCTTTTAGCCCCACCATACCAGAATAATTTTAAAACACTTCCATTTCCTCATCTGGAAAATGGAACCTGCCTTATAGAAGTGTATAAGCATTAGCCAAAACTCACATAAGCATCTAGCCTGGTGCTTTTCAAATAATAGATATCTAATACATGATTGCTGTTATTAACAAGGCACGAGTTATTGCTTGAAACAAGATAATTCTTATAAACATTTCAGAATTCACAGATCAGTAGATGCTTAGCTTACGCGTTTTTAATTCTCTTTGATTGCAGAACCCAACTGTAAAAGATCTTATTGGCTTTGGTCTTCAAGTAGCCAAAGGCATGAAATATCTTGCAAGCAAAAAGTTTGTACACAGAGACTTGGCTGCTAGAAACTGTATGTAAGTATAAGAATCTCTGTGCCCACAGTCCAAATTAAGTGACAAGGAGGAATCTGTTTCCCACTGTTGAAGGCTAGTGAGGATGTTTTCTCTTCTTATGCAAAAGTCCTTTATTTCCGTTACAGTTTTAAATCGATATGTAAGCACTGGGATGTAGGCGGGGCTTTCAGGCTTTATCTAATGGAGAATTTAAAAGGAATTCTCCAGAGGGGGTCTTAAACAGCTGTTGTGTGCTTTTGCTTTTCTTTTCCCTTCCCACCAGTAGCCCCCAATGTTGTGGTTTCACACTGCATTAGTGTTTGGAAGGGAGAATTTGATCTTCAGCATTTTACAGTGAAAAGGAGAGGGCTGGTAACACAAATACCAACATATTGCAACTTCCCAAGACTGGATTTGAAGTCAGTCTGCAGAAGCCCTACCAAAAATGGTATTGGGGAATGAATATACAAAGAGCTTTATTTGTGTCTGGGTGCCTGGGCTGTATAATTCAACAGTCAACAGTTTGTAATGGATTCAGTTCTTCCCTCACATAACACTGATTCATGACTTATGGTATGTGTGAATGAGAGAGCTGTGCTATTAATTTCCTACCTTGGTTTTGGTCAATGTAACAACATAAAAGCCAGCTCAAACAAAGGATACATAGCCTCAGAGAGCGGAAATTGATTTTTGTTGAACCTTGCTGTTTTTGTTAGATGCTTTACTGTGTCCTACTTCTCTATTACCTCAGAGGTGAGATACATGAATTTTATGTAATAACCTAGCCCATTTGAGAAAGAAAAGGTAAAATAACAGTCCTCTATCATAATCCCTCATAAAACTGAGTATTACTAATAAATTGACAAGTGAAGATACACAATTGCTTGGGATAGTCAGTTGGCATATTTGATTTAGTAACAAAGGAAACCTAGGAGGGGGGTCCAACTTTACTGTTAAGGCAAAAGGGATTTTCTTATGCCACACGTAGATCTCTTTCCTTGGCCTGTTGAATTTGTAATGTAAATGTCAAGCATTTTTATTCAAGAATTCCATTGTAATTTAGCGTTAGTAGAGACCAGATGAAGCCCACCCTGCAGAAGTAATGGATTTCAAATATCAAGTCCTTGTTTTGACCTATAGATATTCAGCATCACTGTAAATTATTGTATTTCGGCCACCAGTAATGATTTTTGTCCTTTCTATAGGCTGGATGAAAAATTCACTGTCAAGGTTGCTGATTTTGGTCTGGCCAGAGACATGTATGATAAAGAGTACTACAGTGTACACAACAAAACGGGCGCCAAGCTGCCAGTGAAGTGGATGGCTCTAGAAAGTCTACAAACTCAGAAGTTTACCACCAAGTCAGATGTGGTAATGTACTCATCATCCCTGATGGTCTCCTCTTTTCCTTTCATATCCAACATTTTTAAGTTTTATGGCTATTTAATTTTTTCAAAAAAGGACACCTTCAACACCCTAATTTCATTTTCTTCAGAGCTTGATTGTTAAACCAGATAGCCATCATATGTTCTCACAAATTTATTCATTTATCAAAAACATTTGCCTAGTAGGGTACAACGCCAGGTCCTTAGGGAGCCCAGAGCTGAATCAGAACTAAACCCTGTCCTCCAGGAGCTTTGGCTCACAGAACAGAGAAGGCATAACTGTACTAGCTGTTACACAAAGTAGACTGGGATTAGTCTGGCCACTCATAGCTCCGAGACAGCTGCATTCCACCTGGAGAAATCTGAAAGCTATCGCTGAGGCAGAACTGGCAGTGAGGGCATTATTCCTGCACCCAGCTAGAAATGTGCCCTTCTTGGCCACCTGGCTGGCTCAGTTGGTAGAACATGAGACTTAATCTCAGTGTCAGGTCTTGAGTTCAAACCCCACATTGGGCAGGGAGCCTACTTTAAAAAAAAAAAAAAGTCTAGAAACATGCCCTTTTGTATCTACCACGGTCATCCTCTCATAGAACAGCTTCAAAAAGCATACACCTGAGTGCTGAGGGTGGGAGAGACACCTGGGCAGCCACATTTTCCTCACTTACCTACCACCTGGTGGAGGAGGTGGTGCTTTTGTACAGGCCTTAAAGGAAGATAGAATGGGCCATGAAATAAATACCAATCCAGGTAAGCAAAGGGGCAGGAAAGTATATACATCTTTTTTTTTCTTTTTTCTTTTTTTTTTTTTTTTTTTTTAATTTTTTTCAACGTTTTTTATTTATTTTTGGGACAGAGAGAGACAGAGCATGAACGGGGGAGGGGCAGAGAGAGAGGGACACAGAATCGGAAACAGGCTCCAGGCTCCGAGCCATCAGCCCAGAGCCTGACGCGGGGCTCGAACTCACGGACCGCGAGATCGTGACCTGGCTGAAGTCGGACGCTTAACCGACTGCGCCACCCAGGCGCCCCTTTACATCTTTAAAGTTCTAAGGAAACAGTAAGGAGTGGGTGATTTGGCCAAAATGGAAGGCACAGAGGGAAGTTCTGAGGATAGATTGCGAAAAATATATTCATACTAGATCATAGAGGTTCTTGGAAAGCAAACTAGGGAGTCTGGAATTTATTCTCTGGCCATGTGGAACCTTAAAGTGTAATCAGAAACACTACAGCCTTTCTTTATTCTGTAAGATGTTCTGAGAGGAGTAGATGCAGGAAGATGAAGTGAGAGGTATAACTTGAAATAATACAGAAATTTTGGAACAGAAAAGCGAGAGCAGAAAAGGCATCTGAGAGGTAATAACAATATTAAGTAAGAAATTGATAAAAGTCAAAGATGAATGCTAGTACAGTAACATACGTGAAGCAACAGAGTAAAAACTTGTTGGAGAGGAAAAATACCAGTTAAGGCTTAAACATACTGAGTTTGATGTGGGAGTAAGACATCCAGGCAGAAGGGGAGGGTAGGTGATGGGCATTGAAGAGGGCATCTTTTGGGATGAGCCCTGGGTGTTGTATGGAAACTAATTTGACAATAAATTTCATAAAAAAAAAAAAAGACATCCAGGCAGAAAGGTCCATCAGGCAATTGGAAATGTGGATCTACAGCTTGTACAACCTCATTAGTTATCTTATTCAACTTGGGCCACCATAGCAAAATACCATAGACTGGGTGGCATAAACAGTAGGCATTTATTTCTCCCAGTTCTAGAGGCTGGAAGTGTGAGATCAGGGTGCCAGTGTGGTCAGGTTCCTGACTTGCACATAGCTACCTTCTCACTGTGTCCTTGTGTGGGAGACAGAGCCAGAATAAGCTCCCTGGTGTCTCCTCCCATAAGGGCACTAATCCCATCATGAGGGCCCCACCTCCTAATACCATCACACCGGGAGTTAGAGTTTCAACATTTGAGTGGGGGTAGGGGGTCCACAGTTCAGTCCATAGCAGAAGTCAAGGCTGGAAATAAGCCTTTTAGAGTCCAAAGACAATTACTCCGGAGAAACTACACATAGGAAATGAGGGGGAAAAGCAGAGAGGTAGGAGACCCAAGAGAGAAGAGGCCAGAGGAAGAGAAAGTTTCAAAAAGAAATAGGATACGGTCAGCAGGGTCCACTGCTACTCAGTGCACAAAAATGGTCTTGAAAACCGAGTAACTTGAATGATTTGGAGGTCTCAAGTGGCTGTTGAATGGAATAGAGTATACTTACTCTATCTGCACGTAGTAAGTCAGGAGGACTGTGATGCATAGAGGTAGAGAAAAATTAATTTTCAGTCCTTGAAGATAACAACTGAAAAGAGAAAAAATGTAAACTGGTGATATCAGTAAATGAGGTAGGCAAAAAAATAAAATTAATGGAGGGCATAGACTTCAAAAGAAAAAGGGTTGGCAGCTATTGAAAGATGACAGGGGACAGGGATCTGAGTGTGGCATTGGGAAGCAACAAGTCATCTACCCTCCCCCCTGTGAGTCAACAGATTTCAAAGACATTGTGGTCTTCAAGTGAAAGCAGTTTCAGTTCCTGAGGAAGTGGGGGAGACATTAAAGACTAAGTTGAGAGTGACTGGGAGTTTGTTTTCAGTAAATGTGTTACAGGGCATGGTGGAGGGATGGGACTTTGGGGTGGATAAGATTAATAAGAGGACGTGATAGTATATGCTAAAGTGTAATGCCTGAGATTATGATGCTGAAAGATTCTGAAAAAGATGAAAGAAGTGAGTGCTAAAGAGGTAGGCTGGAAACATGTTAGTGATGGTGGCAGGTGAAGGCATAAGGTAGGAAGAATTAACCTGTCCTCAAAGAGTATACATTTCATCCAGACTTAACTGTTAGTCTGCCATTAAGAACCAGACCAACTCATATAGCTCAATAAGACAACTCAGTTTTTAAAATAGGCAAAAGATTTGAATAGACCATCTACCAAAGAGATATATGAATAGCTAGTTCATAAGCACATGGAAACATATGCCTACACAAATACTTGTACATGAATGTTCACAATAGTATTTATTCACAATAGGAAAAAACCAGGAGCAATCCTAATGTCCATCAACTGGTAAAGGGTAAGCAAAACATGGTATTTCTATACAATGGAATAATACCATTCAGCACTATGCTAATCCATGCTATAACGTGGATAAACCTCAAAAATATTATGTCCAGTGAAAGAAGGCAGACTCCAAAGGTGATATGTTGAACGATTCAATTTATATGAAATTTTTAGAAAGAGGCAAAACTAAAGAGAAAAAAAAAACAGATCAGTGGTTGCCTGGGACTGAGGGTGGGAGCAAAGATTAACTACAAACAGGCATGGGCAACTTTCTAGGGTGTTGGAATTGATCTAAAAACTGAATTGTGGAGATAAGTACACTATCAAAATATTTACTAAACATCATGGGCTGTCCACTTAAAACTGGCAAAGTTTATGATATATGTTATACCTAGTGAAGTTTTTAAAACAAAACAAAAAGAACCTGATGAAATTTTGAATGTTCAAGGCAAGAATTGTGATTCTGAGCTTTTAGACAACCACACACACATTACTAACCTACACGCACGCACACACACAGCACAGAGGCCACCATTTATCACATAGCAACTGTCACTCAGGTTCTTGACTATAGATTTATATAGGCTTCTGTATATGAAGTGCTATCTCTCTCCTTCTCATTGGAAGATACTGTATTGTACTACATAAGGGTGAGCCTGAGTAATCCAAATGCAGTGCTGCTTTGACAAATGGTTATTGATTACCTGGATAAATTTGCATTAACTTTAATTTGCAAGACAGCACAATCTTTTGAATGTTGACATGGAACATTTCCAAAAGTATGTGATAAGCTTTTATGTAGAGACCTACAAGCAAAACCTTGCGAGCTTGTAGAAATGTCCACTTTCTCACAAATGACCAGATGGAGTTCAGCTAAAATCTGAATTCTCTTGAAGCCCATTCAAACAAAATAGGAGTGTCACTATATTTGTGACTTCTCATACCCAGTATTGTACAGTGTGCCACACATAGTACAGGTGCTTCCATTAAAGTCAGTATTGACTTCTCAGTTGTTCAACCAGCTAACTTTTTCACCCTACTTCAGAACTTAACATTGTCCACCACTCCTTTCTTCTCAAAATTTCCTCCTCCTTTGGTTTTTGGGACACTGCATCATCTGGTTCCTCTTGCTTCTTTGTTATGTTTGCTTTAGCCTTAACAGCTCTCTTCCTTCTCTCACATCCCACATGCAACTGTCACTCAGGATTTTGGGGGAAGAGGGGTCTTTAGGTGCCAGCCTCCCTCAATAATTTCAACCATTCCCATCAACAGTTACCTTGAACCTCTCTTCCTGGATGTTTTCATCAGCATCACAAAGTCACCATGTTCAAAGTCCAGTTCTTTCCTGCCAACTGTCAATTCCTCTCTTCTTTATTTCTGTTAATGGTATCACCATTATGCAATATATCAACTCTTTACCCTTTTTAATGTACAGTTCTTCAAGTTTTGAAGGATGCATACAGTTGTATGACCATCACTATTGCAACTAGGATATAGAGCAGTTCCATCATCCAGGAAAATGTCCCTGTGCCTCTTTGTAATCAAACCCTACCCTATCCCAAGGACCTGGAAAGCACTGGTCTGTTTTCTGTCTCTACAGTTTTACCTTTTCTAGAATGTCGTATAAATGGAATCATACAGTAAGTCATACAATAAATAGCCTTTGAGCCTGTCTCGTTTCACTTAGCGTAACACATTTGAGAGTTACCCATGTAGTATGTAGCAATGTATCTAGATGGTTTCCCTTTTTTTTAATTGTGGTTTAAAAAAAAAAAACCATAAGAGAAAAATGACCATCTCAACTATTTTAAGCGTATGGTACAGTAGTGGTTAACTAACTACATACACATTGTTGTGCAATCAATCTGTAGAACTTCTTCTTCTTGCAAAACTGAAACTCTATATCCATTGAATAACTCCCCATTTCCCCCTCCCACAGCCTTTCCAGAAACCACCATTTTACTATCTGTTTCTAAGAACTCAACTACCTGACTACTTTAGCTACCTCATATAAGTGGAGTCATGTAGTATTTGTCTTTTATGACTAACTTATTTCACTTAGCATAATGTCCTCAAGATCCATTGATATTGTAGCATACGATAGGATTTTTTTAAGGCTAAATAATATTCCATTATATGTATATACCACATTTTCTTTATTCATCTGTTGATGGGCATTCTTAGGTTGCTTCCATCTCTTGACTATTGTGAATAATGTTGCTATGAACATGAGTGTGGAAGTATCTCCAGATACTGATTTCATTTCCTTTGAATATATACCCAGAAGTGGGATTGCTGGATCTTATGGTAGTTCTATGTTTAATTTTTTGAGGAAACCATACTTTTTTTTATAGCAGAGTAATTCATTCCTTTCTATTTCTGAGTGGAATTCCATTGTACGGATGTTCCACATTTTGTTTATCCATTCACCAATTTGGAGGACATTTAGATTCTTTCCAGTTTTAGGCAATTGATTACACATAGCTGCAACTACTAAACATTTGTTTAATTGTTTTGTGTATAAAGGTTTATATTTATTTTGAATTAATATCTAGAAGTAGGATTACTGGGTTGTAAAACAAGTATATATTTGACTTTATGAGAAACTACCAACTGTTTTCCACAGTTTATGTATCATTTCATGTTCCTAGCAGTAATATGTAAGAGTTCTGGTTGTTCAGCATCCTCACCTGCACTTGGCATTGTCAGTTTGGGATTTTTAGCCATTCTCATAGTCTCTAGTGGTGTGTCATTTCCTTTTCCATTTGTATTTCCCAGATGACTAATGATGATAAGCATCTTTTCATGTGCTTATTTGCTATCCTTCTATCTCCTTTGTGAAGTATGTGCTCAAATCCTTTGCCCATTTTCTTTTAAGTTTTAGAGTTTTGGGTTTTTTAATTGGTTAGTTTATTTATTATTGAGTTGGTAAGAGTTCTTTATATATTCTGGATCACAGGTACATGTTATCAGACACAAGTTTTTGTGAATATATTTTTCTAGTCTGTGGCTTGCCTTTTCATTTGTTTACTGGTATCTTTCAAAGAGCAGAAGTTTTACATTTTATTGAAAATTTTACTCATTTACCAGTTTATAGAATTTTATGAATATATCCACTTTTTAATCAGTTGTGGTTTTTTTGCAAATTGTGGTGTATCTCTATTTACCCACTCCTGAATGCCCAGGCTGTCTCCATTCCTTGCTTGCCTTAGTGTCACTTTCTATCACTTTTTATGGCTCTAATAGTCTTTCATGTCTACTAATTGCTTTGATCTTCACCTTTGAAAAGTGAGGCAGAGATTCTTCAGAGGACTTCCCTGCTGGTGCTCAGATAATCAGGCTACGTGCTCACAGTAACTGAAGGAATGGCAGAGCTCTCCTGTCTTGAAACTAAAACTAACTTCTTTCCATCATTCCTAATGCACGGGCATCATGCACCTATCTCTCCTTCTCTTTCTCTCCCTCCTCTTCTCGCTTTCTCTTTCTTTCTCTCTCTTCCTCCCACTCCTACCATCTCCCCCAGCCTCCCTCTTCTAGTTCTGCCTCATTCTCCTTCAAGACCCCTTTCCCCACCATCCTGTCAGTTCCAAACTGTTCCTGGGGGTTTGAAATGCAGGTGGTACTATGGTTTTCCCAGAAGCTGCCTCCCCCTGACCTCTCCTGTCCAGTGAGTCTTCCAACCCTCCTCTGATACCCAGTCATTGCCCAAGTCCTATAATTCCTCAGAAATGTACCCAACTGTGCCCCCTTTTTTTGTGAATTTGCCTTCAGACAAACCTATAGCCTAGGCTATGGGTTAGGAGACCTGATTACAGACAAGTAATCAGCCTCTCAAAACTTTGGCTTCCTCACCTTTTGTAGATACTTTAGTATCTACAAAGCCAGTTACATCACAGGGTTGTTTAAAGGATTAAATAAAATAATCTTTTTTAAAAAGGGCTTGAACCTGTTCCGTGCTTACTATATGGCATCTACTCTTTCCCACCACCTTAATTTGGGAGTTCAGTCTCATCGGGTTCTGGGTTGCCAAGATGTAGCAGCACCCCCACCAGACATTCTGTTCAGAAACCCCCCTATCTGGTCTCCTTATGTGAACCAGCTCCTCCTATTTGTCTAAAGCATAGTGTTTACAGATGCAGCATGCTGGAGCTCAGCTGCATGTCCTGTCCCTTTCAGCGTAACCCACTTTCAGCACTCAAAAACCCCCACAACATGGTCTCATTTTTACCCTATCTATCCCTTGTCTCCCTCATCTACTCAATACATCAAGCAGAGTGACCTATTGTCCTTATGTAGTTCAGAAAAACACACAAGTACTGTCACCTCTGGGCCCATTGCCTCCATCCAGAACACTCCTCCGCCCTCACCTTCTGTGCACCTGGGACACAAATGCTCCCGTTCTTCAAGACCTGCTTTACTGTCGCTTTCTCCCTGAAGCCTTTCTCAGTACCCTACTGTTATCTCATTGACTTTTCACAGCATTTGTACATCTTTCCTATTTTTGTTCTATATTATTCTGCCTTACTCTCCTGTGTGACAGTCAGTTGTGTCATAACTCTTAACCCCATTAAATCAGCCGTAGGCCCATCCACTAACTTGGAAAGTAACCTACTTGTACACCAAGGGTCAGTAGATACTTGTTAAATTGATTTAAACTTGAATGCATATTTTGGAACTTAAAGGTTAACACAGTGAAGTTGTCAGAAGTGACTCATAAGTGACTCAGGCTTTGGATACTTCGATTTTGAAAGGCTGCACAGGACAGCAAAGTTATCTAGTTGCCACCTGGGAAAGACTGTGTCCTCTATTTGGATTGAGGCAGTCAATGTCCTTAAAGGGCTCCTGCACTTGGGCACATGCTTCACTCTGCTTTACTCTCCTCACTGAATGTTACAAGCTACGCTGCTTCTCAGTGTTAAGTTTTCCCACTCTACCTATCAGGTCTGGATTCCCCTTTCCCTCCAAGCCTCCTTGTTCCCATAGCCTCGTTTCTCCCCGCCACATACTTTTTAGTCTGTCAGTGACCTAGATGTGTTTCTAAGGAAGCGCTGATTTCCTGGGTCCTTGGCCAGGGGTGAACCGCACATGCCCAATTACTCTCTTTGTGTCATTCTCACCTTGGCATACATCCAGGGGGAGATGATATGTATGACCCAGTATATTCTGAGTAGAGTGCTTTAAATCAAGAAATTGCATATTTAGTGCAGTTTAGTAGACCAACCAAGACCCAAGAGTCAAGAATTCTTAAATGTTTATCCCAGTGTGAATTCACATTTATTGGGGGAATTTCTAGCAAGTCACTTAACCTCTCTGTGTCCCTACAATATTCCTGCAAAGTACTGATACAGCTGTTTTATATCAATCTTGTACTTTAACGTTTTTAAATTACATTTATTTTATTGAAATTAGTTTTCAACAGAGAACCTTCTTGCCTAGCAGTTTTATCACTTCTGATTTTTAATATGGACTTGTACTTACACTGCCTTAGATTTTGCCTTTTAACATTAATGTTTAGATGTGGTTACATTTCTTTTTTGTTTCTTTGGGGTATTTTTTGTTTGTTAATAGTTATGTTTCTTAAAAAGTATTTACATTCATTCAGAAATCAAAAAAATTTAAACTTTGGAAAGTTTCCTCTATCTTCTTCTTTTATGAATAATATAAAATTATAGTGAAACTATTGGAAAAGAGGATGAAACATGTGAATGCTTTGACCAGTGCTTTGACCCTGTAAGAGAAAACCTGAAAATCATACTGTACTAACTATAGATGAAATCTTAATCCTCATGTGGACTTCAGATATTCTTTTTAAAAACTTTATACTTCTTTGTAATCTAAACCTTATCCAATTCTGGTATAAAGAAATCATAAAATGTGTATTACCTTTAAGGAAGTTTTTGCCCCAAAGAGCAATAGTCTTGAATATACTAAGCCAAATTTAGTTATCAAGACCTTCTGGTCACCTTTCATGTTCGTGCGGTCACAGTTCTCACCTGGATTATCCCTTCCATTGTTTGACTAGTGGTCCTTTGGTGTGCTCCTCTGGGAACTGATGACAAGAGGGGCTCCACCTTATCCTGATGTCAACACCTTTGATATAACAGTTTACTTATTGCAAGGCAGAAGACTCTTACAGCCCGAATACTGCCCAGATCCCTTGTAAGTAGGACTTTCAACAGAATCTTCTGTCATTCCTGTATTCTTTACTTTTACAGAAATGCATGCCTTCATGATGTCTCTCATAGCATTTCTTCCTATTTGAAACAGATATGAAGTGATGCTAAAATGCTGGCACCCTAAAGCCGAACTGCGCCCATCTTTTTCTGAACTGGTCTCCAGGATATCAGCGATATTCTCTACTTTCATTGGGGAGCATTATGTCCATGTGAACGCTACTTATGTGAATGTCAAATGTGTTGCTCCATACCCTTCTCTGTTGTCATCACAAGATAACATTGATGGCGAGGGGGACACATGATGGATGGATACCTCACTAGCCTCCTTCTGAGAAACATCATAGAACTTTTCCAAACAGCAGTCTACATTTTGTTCAATGTTGTTGTTTTGTTTTGTTTTGTTTTGTTTTTTTCACTGCCTGGCCATTGAAAGGCCACCAGATATTTTTTGCTTTTGCCAAGATTGCACTATTATAGGACCTTATATTGCTATTTAAAATGAATGGATTCTAAGGAATTTCTTAGCTGACAGAGCACCAGAGCCAGAAGCTCTGTCCCGCAGGCCAGTGACCAACAGCAACCCTACAGCTGTGATGATGCTCCTGTGCATGGAGGCCAAAGCCTGAATTCTAGGTTGAAGTTTTTAAAAATCAGGATCCTACATGATTTCATATGAGGAATGGAAGCAATGAATTTTGAGGGCTTCTTGATCACATAAAATTCAGAAGAAGTGATAAAGTTCAGGACAGACATGGCCCCAGTACCAAGACACTCATTTAGAATTAAAGTGTTTCAAAGAACTTTCATGTGTTGGATGGTCACTAACATGTTTTATTACTGATGTTGCCTTTTGCCCATTCGGCAAACATTCCCTTTTAAATTTTTGTATACATTCCTTTTAATGGGGAAATATCCATAGGCAACACAGTCAACATTTCAAAATGGCAGGACACAAATGTGTTTATAAATTAATAGGGATATTTACATATTGTACATAGATGACATTAAGAAGGTCCTCATAAAATAGCTTAGTCATAATGAAATATTTAGTTGTCATTTAAAAATCAACTGAGAATGATACTGTTCTTATGATTGTAGACATATAGATGGTTTGTCTGTATTTTTTTTACAACGACTCTGAAAATAAAACAAGTGATTTGTGGTAAGTGTTTTTAAAGGTGTAACTCAGCATGTTTTTAAAGCAGAATACATCTGACTAAAAGGTTCATCAGTTCCAATCATGGCTCATGTAGGGCAAAGAAAGGATCGATGGACTAGAAATATTAGCCTCTTTCTTAGGTGGCAGCTTCCCACCCCACAATCGGAGGCAATAAAACTTTCTGGGAGTCCAGTTTTTCATTAGCACATGCTTTGTGTAAAGCAAAACATATTTTACAGGGGAAAAAAAGCAATTGAAAGTTCTGGCCATTTCACCTGGATGAATAGTTATTCTGGGCAGGACGTTTGTAATGTTTTGTTCTGTGGGATTTTGTGCTTACTACTGTATAGTGCATGTGGCACAGGATACTCTGTTTTTGTCAATGTAAACATTTAAAGTATTATATTTTTATAAAAATGTTTATTTTTAATGATATAAGAAAACTTTTGTCAGCCCACAAAAATACTGCACTGTGAACATTTCAGAAAAGGTATGTCAGACTTGGATTAGTAACAGCATAGTTCTCAATGGCTGTAAATAATGATAAGGAAATGTACTGATTGCCAGTACACCCCACCCTCATTACATCACCAGGACTTGAAGCCAAGGGTTAACACAGAAAGCTGTAAAGAGGGTGTGTTACACCGAAGCCCAATAGTGGAGCTGGGCTGACGATTACAACTTAAACTCTCTGACCATGGTGGAATTTACCAGAAGACACAAGGAATTGTACTGTAGAGATATACTCCAATTTAAACTTTGTTTCAGAAGTGTAAAAGAGTGATACCAATGCACAAATACTGCAAATGGTGGGTAACAAAAGAAAAACTCTGCAGAAATAAATATCTCTACTAATATCAAGAGGATGAATGCATCAGAACAGAAAGAGCTTGTGGAAGCAACCCATCAACAAGACCACACACCTGTATATATGCTTGAGAAAGCTGCAATGTGAAAATCATGTTTGCTATTTATAAAAATGTCCTTAGATTAATGTGTCTGGACAGACTGTGAGAGTAAGTGATTCTTCTAAGAATTAGATACTGTCACTGCCTATACCTGCAGTTGAACTGAATGGTACTTTGTATGTTAATAGCTGTTGTTTTGATAAATCATACAATTAAAATAATGTATCATCTTGTTATTGAGAGTTGGTTATTGCTAGCCATACTTGATCACCTATCCACTTACATAATGAGAGGAAGCCTAAGATTGATTTCACCTGGCTGCATCAAGATCATCCATATATGAGAACCTTAGTTAATTCCTGGGCAGCTAAAAGAATTTGCATCCTTGAATCTCAGGAAGTCTCTGTCTTTCTGAGAGTGGTTTGCCCTGAGTTGCCAAATTACCTGCATTTCTCTGTCTTTCAACTGCTAAGAGCACCTGTCTCCTCCTTTTAGCATGATGTTCTTCCCTAGCAAGGTGCATCCTTGGACCAGAAGCTATGACAATAAAGCTGAAAACCCACAGTTGGCAGAGAGATAGATACCTATTTGAGTGTTGGAGGAGAGAGGCCTTCTTATCCCCTTCAAAGTACCCTTTCCATCTACACTTGTTCCCACCATTCAGGAGCCCCCAGTTACTAGAGAACATAACCTTCATGTTATCTCCATGAATATTCTTGTAATGCAAGTAATTGAAAAAAATTTTTTTTAATGTTTATTTATTTTTGAGAGAGAGAGAGAGCGAGCGTGAGTGGGGGAGGGGCAGAGAGGGAGGGAGACAAAGAATCTGAAGCAGACTCCAGGCTCTGAGCTGTTAGCACAGAGCCCGATGTAGGGCTCAAAGCCACAAACCACAAGGTCATGATCTGAGCCAGTTGGACATTTAACTGACTGAGCCACCCAGGTGCCTCTGTAATGCAAGGGGATTCAATGGTGATATTTCCATCATCTAAAAAAAAATCATGTGGCACTTTGGAGCAATATGATTTTTAAGAAGACCCAAAGTCAAACTGGTACCTATAAAATACAGTGGGGGCTGATTCTTTATGAGAGAGAATTCATTCCTTGTACACAAACTCCCTCCCAGCCAAGAAATGCTTTTCTATAAGAAATTCAATTAAAGAAAGAAAGAAAAGAAAGAAAGAAGAAAGAAAAGAAGTTCAATCAGATTCCATGCCCTTGAAGGACAAGAACCTGTCATCTTTATATCCCTAGTGTCTGGCACTTAGGAGATTCTAAAATAATTGCTGATCTGAAACCAAATTTTCTTATCCTTAATCACTTTAAAGCACCACAGACAAAGTTATTACCTATGTAGCTTCCATGATATTTGGTGAGCAATGGCATGGGGAGGGGAGGACCTTTCTGGGGAGAGAAGATAAAAGGATCTTCTTTTACAAACTTTTGCTTGGTGCTCTGAATTTTTAATTACTGGATTTTTCACTTCACAATGTAAGCATCAATTGTATTTTTGTTCTTTCTGACCTACATAGCAGATTGCAGATTCCTGCATTGTACAGGAATATACAACCTGTAAAAAGCACATCAAATGTTTGCAGACATCTCACATTATTAATCTACCCAATTGGGTTGAGGAAACAAGTTAGCATTATATATAAGAAATTGATAAGTATTTCATTTAATTCAACTATTTATTGAGCAGCTACAAATGTCAAGCACATGTGCTAGGTAATGGAGATTTAAGAATACAGCCCCTGCCACCCCAAGGAATTTAACAGAAGAGACAGACAAAATTACACAACTAGTGCATATTATAGCTATGCATTTCTTAGATCTATAAAATATCTTGAAGAAGCATCAGAGTTTATAACTTGAAGTTTGTAACTTTTGATCCCCCTCACCCATTTCTTCAATCCTATCCCCCACTTCTGGCTACCATGAATCTGTTCTCTGTTTCTATGAGCTTGGTTTTGATATTCTTTTGTTTTTGTGGGGTTTTTTGTTTTTACAAATTGCACATATAAGTGAGATCATATGGTATTTGTCTATCTCTATCTGATTTAACTTCACTTAGCATAATACCCTCGAGGTCCATCCATGTTGTGGCAAATGGCAAGATTTGCTTTTTAGTGGCTGCATAATATTCTACTGTATATCTATATCACATTTTCTTTATCCATTCATCCGTCAGTGGCACTTAGGTTGTTTCCATATCTTGGCTTTTGTGGATAACACTGCACAGAACATGCATATATCTTTTTGAGTTGCTGGGTTTTTTCCCTCTTTGGATAAATACCTAGAAGTGAAGTTACTAAATCAAATGGTAGTTCTATTTTTAATTTTTTGAAGAACCTCCATACAATTTCCCAATTGACATTCCCACCCAACCGTTCACGAGGGTTCCCTTTTCTCCACATCCTTATCAACACTTGTTATTTTTTGTCTTTTTGATAGTAGCCATTCTAACATGTGTAAGGTGATATGTCATTGTGGCTTTTATCATCATTGTGTTTCCCTGATGATTAATGATGTTGAACATCTTTTCATGTGTCTGTTGGCCATCTATGTATCTTCTTTGGAAAAATGTCTATTCAAATCCTCTGCCCATTTGTTAATTTCGTTTTCTGTTGAATGGTTGATATCTTTATATATTTTGGGTATTAACCCCCCTTACCAGTAAATGATTGGCAGATAGTTTCTCCCATTCCATAGCTTGCCTGTTTGTTTTGTTGATGGTTTCCTGTGCTGTGCAGAAGCTTTTTGGTTTGGTGTAGTCCCACATATTTGTTTTTGCTTTTGTTGCCTTTGCTTTTGGCACCAAACTTAAAAACTCATTGCCAAGGCCTGTGTCAGAGAGTTTCCTGCCTGTGTTTTGTTTCAGGGGTTTTATGGCCTCAGATCTTATGTTCAAGTCCTTAATTCATTTTGAGCTAATTTTTGTGTATGGTGTAAGATAGTAGGCAGTTTCCTTCTATGTGGCTGTTCAGTTTTCTCACCACCATGTATTGAAAAAACTGTCCTTTCCCCATTGTATATTCTTGGCTCCTATGTTGTAAATTAATTAACCGTATATGCATGGGTTTATTTCTGGGCCCTCTATTCTGTTCCATTGATTGGTGTGTCTATTTTTATCCAACACCATACTGTTTTGATTACTATAGCTTTGTAATATAGTACAAGATCACAATTTAAACATTCCAAAGTGAAGCCTCCTGGGCAAATAGATCAAGTTCTGACCTATTTTGGGCAAACTACTGAACCTCTCTCAAATAGGTTAATCCTACTTACTTCACAAAGTCATTTGAAGACTAAAAAATAGTATGGAAAGGTACCTGGTACACCATAGTTGCTCATAGATTGTGATATTATTATTACCTTCAATCTTGGACAGTAAGAGCCCAGGTAACCTGTGGTTGATTAAAAAGGAAAATTAAGCCTGAGAGGGACCTTGTAGATGTTTAAATCCAAATCCTTACTCCCTCCTTCATCTGATACCTGCTTTATACATTAGAAGCAGAGTTGTGATTTCACCTTTTCCTTCAGTATTAATGTGGGAGTGTGTGTGGACGGTGGGGAGGGGGAGCACATAAGAAGGGTAACAAGACAGTGACAAAATGGCGGCACCTTCCCTCTCAGTGCCAGACACCTGAAGAATACCTCCACCCCTTCTTCTTTCCTTAAACTCCCTACTATTTCTTTAATTACCTCTCTAATGACTAATTTCCTTTTTTCTTGTTTGGTCTTGAGACCTAGAATATACATGAGACATGAAAAAAAAAATCTGTCTAAATTCCAGGAAAATTGCACGAAGGCACAATAACAGGAGTCACAATTCTCAGTATTCATGTCTAGAAATTATTACTGTTCTTTGTTTCACTCGAATGGATGGTTAATGATTATTCAGATTCAGGAAAAAGTGGGCTTAATACAGTATTGTTTTAGTTATATGATATATGTTTGGAAGATAAGGAATACTTCATTAATATTATAATCCATCTGGATGACTAGACAGGTAACTACACAATTTAGACAATTTCAGGAGATAGGTATGCAGACATTATGCCCCAAAGTAAGAAATACTTATTGCTTTTAATTCCATAAAATGTTTTTCCTTTTCATACTTGACATTTTTCTTCAAGACAATCTCAATTCCCTATCTATCAAAAATTGGAAATAAGTTCAGTCATAAACCAGTGAAATATTTCAGTGGTGAATTTAAGGTAATAAAACAGAGGCCTGCCCAAACTGTCCTTTGTTATAAATTACACCCAGAGGTCTAGATTACGTCAGCCTAAGGTATTGATCACAATGCTGAGAGGTTTATAACTACTATTGACTTAGCATGCGACCCAGGAGCAGAAATCTAGGAAAATTGCAAAAGCATATCTACAGTAATGAAAAGCCCATCATTAATAGAACTTACTATCCTGTCATCTAACTAGTACTGTGTTGGCTTTAAGACAAATATTTAACAAATGCTGGAAACAGGATTCTGTCTTCTCCCTTTTCTCCATTGCTGGCTTCTGAGGTATTCTGATAAATGTGTTTCCCTTCATACCAACAAAAAGTATGGGTTAAAAAAAAAAACTGAAATGAATTAATTAGCCCCCCATAAAACTAGCATCCAAACATTCAAACAGCTCCTAATCCTTTAGTATTATTTTTTTCTTTTTTTTACTGAAGAACTAATTCCCCAGATAGACTAATTTAGAATAGGACTTATGTCCTATTATCCTGGGCAGTGAAACCCTACCTGGTTAAGCATTCTGAAAACTAGTTAGTGTTAAAGAAGCAATTCTGGAATGAAAATGGATGTATATTGGATGCATAAACAGAATTTTTAATTTAAGTAAACTAGTACTAATTGGATATTATTTTGAAGCTCTAGATCCAGACTACAGTGATAATTAATTTTTATCCTTGAAAACAAGTCCTTTGTTTTTATGCATTCACTTTTTCACTGTCACATGCGTGCATTCTTTTCACCACATGAGTTCCAGGCTGGCAAAAACATCCACTAATCCTTAGACTTCTGGGTTGGAACGACAAAAATGCATAAAATCTTACCAGGCCAAAAGAGACCAACTTTAAAAATCTTTGGCATCCAAACATGTCAGAACTGTTTTTCACTGACTCCCCAAGCCATTTGTATTCCCCATTATGGTCCATGGGATCTATAATATCAGTTCCTACTTTTATTGGGCAGCCTGGAATTTTTAAGAACCATATTTCATTCACCTTTCTCGGTTGTTTATAATTTTCACAGTTGTCTTGTGAGTTTTCTTTCTGTCTCTAATTCTAAAAGTATTGGAAGTGGTAATGGACACACTGCTCTCTGCCAGCTGAAGCCATCACTTTGACGTTTGCCCCTATATCCTGGTGACATCTGTTCTTTCCATTATAGTCAAGCTGGGCCTTTCCTTCTGTAGAACTGTATTCAAAAACCACCATATTTATCAGGGGCAACTTCTTGTAAACAAGAAATGCTAAATTCAGAGCCTTTGTGAAATCCTGCCACATAATGTCTGAAGTCAGTCACATGATCTTCAGATATTATTTCAGAAGTCCCAATAAAGAAAAATTGCAGAGAAACCCAAATATCCTATCAGGATACTTTTGCAAGCTGTTTCTAATTTTTTGTTGGACTAAGAGAATTAAACATAGGGAATTTAAATGAGCTTTGGTGGTAGCCGAAGGGTCTGTGAAAACACATGGGTAAAGCAAGAAGTCACTATCACATAGATACTAAAAAAACATATTTCAGAAAGAAAATATCCAGTGTTAAAACTACATAGATATTTGCTTCTGAAAATGAACTTAATTGATAAAAATAATGATGATAATAATGACCTCATCCCAAGACATGTTACAGGAATTAATGACTGTCTGGCAGCTAATGGACTAAGGTAATACTCTCAGAAATTAGTCTTGCTTTAATGAAATGCTGTTTGGTTAGTAAACGAATGCTTGAGATGACAGAAGTAAAAAATCAGGGCTGCTAACCATCAAGCCTGGTTGATTCACAGGGGGGAAAAAGTTAATGCAAAAATGTGCCACGTGCTACTCTTATTCATTTTTTTATTCATTTGTGATTCAGAAAAAGTACATATCCTTTAATTTTTTCTTTCATACATCTGTCTCCCACTTTTACCCCGGGGATATGTTTACTTATGGATTGTTTTATTGACACAGAATTAATCTGTTAAAGAAAATGTAACTCCCTCTAGTGCAAGCATAACAAATTTAAAATTATGATCGCTTTCAATTATTTATTTTAAAAACTATGATGTGAAGAAAGTGAATCCTCCACGTGGGCTTTAGAATGTTGTCTCTGAATTATACTTGGCCTAAAGGTCTTTATACAACATCTCTTTCCAAGATTATTCTAACAACTGACCTCCTGATTCTGTCTTAATATCCAAAACCAGCTGCCAAAATCATATAATATATCTGATTACATCATTTCCCAGCTTGAAAACCTGTGTCCATTCCTAGAGGGTCCCTGCATGAATTCTTTATGTTGTTATGTCATGTTTTGTGTTTTTTAAGTATGTATCCTCATGGGAAAACATTTTTAGACAAAAAGATATAAAGTGCACAGGAAATATCGTCTGACCACTCTTTCCTCTATCCTCTATCCTCACTTCCTAAAGGTAAACAACATTAACAGTTTCTTGTATATTCTTCCAGAAACTTCCACCTTGCATTGGTTCTAAACTAAGCCAGGCACTTTCAGGACATCCTTCAAAAGCCTCCATTTTATTGATTAAACTATCATTCATCATAATCTGTTAATCAAGAGATTATCTCTCTACCTTTGTGACTTTTAATTTATACCAAAAATATCCCTCTTTTGGTATAAGCTGAATAAACAGGGCTAGACCAAACTATTTGGACTACCAACTGCACACGAATTGGCTTATAATTTGGGTGTCCCTTCAAACTGTTATCCTTGAAATATTTTCTCAACTTTTATTTAAATAGAAGATTGAAATTATGTTCTTTTAATAAAAAAATTTAAGAATGGATTTACTCATTTCCATTTAACAAAGCAGAATCAATATCCTAAAAAAAAAAAATTAGCAAAATATTGTACTTTTCTAAAACTCTAATTCTGTTTTGCAGTATTCCAACCAAACCAGCTTGGAAATCATAAAGGGTTTTAAACTTAGGTAATAAAAATAAATCACCCATTCCTGATATGCAGCATTCTGTGGCGGATTATTTTTAGAATTTCAGCTGACTGACAACTTTTAACTGACTGGAACTGTACTTACGTGTGGCAAATATACACCACAGAGATGGGTTGTTTACTGTAGCAAGTTATTTTGCTTCACTCCAACTGTCCTTTTGGCAGAAGTACACCCAACCTAATTTTGCCCGTTACATAAGGAGCCACATGTGGAAACCTGAATCAGCTGACATCATATTACTGACTTAATCCAGTCATAATTCAGTGCCCAGTGACCTGGCAGGCCAACCTCTTGGTCTCATTCTGGATAAAAGCACTATAGCATGGAGGCTAGGTGGATACACTTTGGGATCGGACACCCTAAGTTTGAATCATTTCCACCACTTATCAGCAGTGTGATTTTGGACTAGTTGCTCAAACTTTCTAAGCCTCAATCTAGAAGATGGAAATGCAAATGGTGACTTCCTCATAAAACTGTATGAGGATTGACTGGAACAATACATGCATAACCCTCAATAAGTGGCAGTAATTATTTCTGGAGAGTTTGGTTTTATCATCATCATCATCATCATCATCATCATCATCATTTATAACCTGCCTTGCTCCACAAAAAGATTGAATGTGGAAGATGCTAGAATAAAATTACCATGAAACAGGTTCAAAGTTTTGGCACAATCCAGAAATATGTGAAGGTAAAAGGCATGAAAACATCTTTTTTAGTAGTACCAGCTGGATGTTAGGAACAATGGGCCCCTCGTCCAGTCTGACTTAACTGCTAGTGAGACCCTCGGTGTCAATCTTTTAAAGTTGTACTATTCTTCTCTATAAAGTATGAGGATAATTATATTCACAGTGTTAGCTATAAATATGAAATAATATAATAAGGTTTTAGACAAATATAGGTATTATGGTTATTCAATTCATCAAAAAATTTTTTTTTATTTCAAAAGTCTGCTTAGAATTCATCTGATGTATAAAAATTTGCTCTAACAACCCCAGCACTTCCTTTGCTCCAGCATAATTGCTGGAGTTGTTTATAGAGATTTGGACTTAGAATCAATGGGCTCAGGATTGGAGAAGGGCATGAAGCTGGCCGTGGGCCTCAGCACGGGTGTTCTGAACGCTCATTGCTAGCTGACCCTTAAACAACTCCCTGTCCTCTTTGGAGTTCAAAGTTTGGGGGTGAAATCACTGCCCCTTCTCAAAGATAAACAAAAATGCAGATCTGAAGTGGTGTCCTGAGCTAACATGAAACAAGTTGAGTTTGAATCTCATCAGGGCAGTGTTTTTCCAACATAATAAATTGCTCTTTGTTTAAATCAGAAACTGAATTCATTTTATTTTCCAAAATGGGCCCTGCCAGGTTTCCTTGATTTAATTGTATCTTTTTTGTCTGCTGACAATGGAAAGCAGAAGAAAATAGTCTTGGTTAGGAAATGAAATATTACCAAGAAAAACAGGCATTCTCACACTGTATGAGGTAGTTTTTTTTTTTCACATTCAATTTTTTTATAAGAAAAAAGGTCTCTACCCTTTGAAACAACAGCATTATTGCAGCTACTGTTAGGTCATATCTACATGGCCCAAAAGAAAATGTTGGAAAGAAAATTAGTTCATAAGGGTATGGACAACATTATTTTTAAAAGGAAATAGTTTTTCATACGTAGAAAGAATAACAAATGATAGCAAAGAACAGTGAGAGTTGCAACACTTATTTAAATAACTCAAATAAAGATGTATGATTTTAAAGCATCTGTGGAGTTCAGGTAAAATCATTTAGAGGGAACACAAAATAACCAAATCATTACTGTAATTCTTCAATTTATTTAGCTAAAATAGCCCTTGCTTTAATAGCAGGAAAAAATTCAGTCCTGATTGACTGATATGGAGGTCTCGTAATGAAAGAATAAGGGTTTGAAGCAAGAAAAGGCCAGGTTTCCATCCCCAGCTCTGCCACTACTCACTATTTGCCAGGAAAAAAAATACTGGATTTTCATTTATTCAATTTTAAAATATCTCTGAGAGTCTTACATGGTAGGCACTGTTCTAAGGAAGAAAGATACACCAGGAAATATACTAGACAAGACTATTGATCCCATGGAGCACTTACTCCAAAGCAGGGGAAAAGATAAGGAAGGAAGGAAAGGAAGGAAGGAAGGAAGGGAGGGAGGGAGGGAGGGAGGGAGGGAGGGAGGAAGGGAAGGAAAAGACAGGAAAATGGATGGCTAATGGCTGGGTGTATAGACAGGTAGATAGATACACAGGAGAGATAGATACACACAAGTTATTTTCAAATTGTTATAAGTGCTGTGAAAGGAATAAATAGGATAAAAGGTAAAGATTAAAATGGCTACTTGGCGTAGGGTGATTAGGAAAGGCCTCTCTAAGAGAGGAAAATGTGAGCTGAGGCTGACAGGTAAGAATGAGCCAGCAGTATGAAGGGCTGATGTGGAGCCATCAAGGCAGGGAGAACACCAAGTACAAAGACTGTTTCTGGAGGCAGGAGGGAGCCTGTTCAAGGCCCAGGAAACAGACCTGCATGGCAGTAGTATGTTGAGCTGGGTGGGGAAGAGTGATATGAGGCAAAGTTGAAAATGTAAACAAGTTAGACTTCTAAATGTGTGGGAAGCTACTGGAGGGTGTTAACCAGGGTTTTTTAAAGATCGGTCTAGCTGCCAAGTGAAAATAGATTGTAGCAAAGCAAGAGAAGAAGCAAGGTGGCTATTTAATAGTATTTGGCCTGAGATCATGGTATCAGGTGGGATGGAAATAGGACGGAGGCAGCAGAGATGAAGATAAGTGAACAGATTTGAGAGGCATTTTGAAGATGAAATGAACAGAACATGCTGATGGACTGTATGTGGATATGGAGGGAAAGGGAATGATCAAAGGCAACTCTTAGATTTTTGGCTTACACAAATAGATGGATGTCACCAGCTATTGAGAGAAAACTAGGAGAGTCACAAGTCAGATCAAGAGTTCTACTTCAGACATTTCAACTTAAGATGCCTTTTAGCCAAAGAACTGAAAATGCCAAGCAGGCATTTGAATATGTAAGTCTGAAGCTTAGAGGAACAAAACCATCAACATTTGGTTGTATAAAGCCATGGAACCAGACAAGATCATCTAGGGGGAGAAGCTACAGAGGCCAAGGATAGAACTTCAGGGCACTTCATGTTTAGAGCTCAGAGAGATAAGATTGAGAAGTTACTTACTTCATTATAAAATACAACTTATGGACAAATTAAATAAAGTATGTATGCTTTGCTACTAGCTGGTTAAAGCTACTTAACAATTGTTAATTTCTTCCATTTTTTTTTAACCTTCTTTCTGCTCACTCCCACCATGAAAATATGATTAACCTCTGGTTCTAAAAAGAAGTGAGCTACTGCATACCCAAAGGAATAAAAACCTATCACTTCTTTCACCTCTATTTATCTAGGTCCCAAGTGAATATAATAAGCAAGCAAAGATCATACCCTAACCAGTCATTATACATCATGACCGGTAATCCTAATGACAAGTCTCGTCTATGCTTCTGAAGAATTCCATTTCATTCTAATTGTTCTAAAGTTTCTATTACTAAATCAACACAAATTATATCCAAGCTTGTCTTCTTTCATTTTAAATTGGAAAGATGTTCATCCTGCGTTTTCCCGCTCACTTTGAACACTTTAACTCCTGCTTTCACTTAGATGATAAGCTTATATGATCGTTACTGTACTTCAAGCAAGTTCCTGAAAAAAAAAATGCTCCACAGTTAATCTAGAGTGTGTGTATCAGGACTGGGCTCAGAACACCCCAAAACAACTGTGGCTTAAATGAGAGAAGAGCTTCTTTCTCGTACACCAAACAAGTTGGAAGTCAGACAGTTGGGTCTGGTGTGGAGGCTACAAAATGTCATCAGGGACCCAGCTCCCATCTTTCTGCCTGCCGTCCCAGTGCATGACTTCTATCCTCATGGTCACCTTTGTGGTCCAGATGGCTTCCTGAGTTTTTGAAAGAAGGAAAGGCTGAGTCAACATCCTTTAAGAACCTTTCTAAAAGGCCTGCAGAACTCTTCCACTGCTATATTTGGCCAGAATATAGTCTTAGAGCTACCCCTAGATTCAAGGGGTGACTGGGAAATGTAGTCCTTTACTTTTGGCTTCAATATGCCCAAATGAAAACCAGGGTTCTTTTAAGGAAGGGGAGAATGGATATGAATAGGCAACTAATAATCTCTTTTACGGTATGTATACAAGACCACTATCAACTAGTGTTTTTTTATGGAATAAAACACTGAAGAATATTCTTTTTTGGGGTCACCTGGGTGGCTCAGTCGGTTAAGTGTCTGACTTCAGCTCAGATCATCATCTTGCAGTTTGTGAGTTCAAGCCCCACATTGGGCTCTGTGCTGACAGCTCAGAGCCTGGAACCTGTTTCAGATTCTGTGTCTCCCTCTCTCTCTGTCCCTCCCCCACTCACGCTCCGTCTCTGTCTCTCAATAATAAATAAACGTTAAAAAAAAAAGAATCTTCTTTTTTTAATGATTAATCCAAAAAATATGAGCTGTCCCTGACTTGGCTATCCATCATGGGATCAAGTTTTATCCCATCTAATCTCAGCAAATTCAACATTAATGGACTGTAATTGTTTGATGGGGCACTTGGTCAGGCAATGTAGGTGATACAAAAATTTACAAATCTTTCCATAATTTACACTTGTATTAGAAAAAAAATAAGGACAGAAATCCTAACTGTGGTAGATTATTGTAATAAGCATAGAAATCAAGCAACTGGGGAATTCAGCATATAAGGAGATTCATTATGCTAGAAGGGCATTGAAGGAGGTTTTGAAAGAAGATGCACGTGCGTTGGGCCCAGATGGATAAACAAGAAAGGAATACTCCACTAGAGAGAGAGTCATGTCTGCAAGGAAGCCAGGAAAGTACACGAATGGTAAAGGAACAAGAGAGGTTAATTTGAATATAATACTTGGGGAAGAAACAGTAGTGTGTCTACTGATAATGAGCCTGAGCGAACAATCAACTGCAAGCCTCCCCTGCCTACCTTTCTTATCTTCTCATGACCCTGGTTAGTAGGTTCAGAAATTCAAGGATGGGGTTGGGTAATGGAAGGATATAATCAGGATAAAAGTGAGTTCTTTGTCCTTTTTGGCTTCCAGTCCCTCAGCGTGGGTCATGCCACCCCACTCCTGTCCTGGGTGTGACCCATCCAGAACACTCTGTGCCGCTGGATGTGATGCAATACGAATGCTGCACAAGGCGGCTGCCTCTCTTGTAAAAACGTAGCATATGGTCAGCTACACAGCACTGCAAAAAAAAATGTCATGAATAAAAGAATTGCATGGCACTCCCGGAGCTAAGGAGCATGCATGCTCCAGGAGTGTAGAGGACTCAAATCGTGAAAGGCCTTTAAGGTGTTGGGAAATGGGGAAGGACAAAAGGCTTTCAAAACAGAGGGGCAACAAGATCAGAACTCTTATTTGGAGTAGTAACTCCAACAGCATTGGTTGGAAGAGGACATATTTTAGAAGCTCAGTGAAGTGACTATTTCCAGTAGTCTAGGTGACTAGAGCAGAAACTACAGCTGTACTGAAGGAGAGTGACAATAGGTCAGCATCCTGCGGTCACGTTGCACTGTTGCTTTATGCTTGTATTTGATGGCACAATTGTTTACAACCCTTCTCTTTCTTCTCTGCCTTATCATTAGTGTTACTTTAGAATAATGAAGCCTGTTCCATCCATTAACTCCACTAACATTTGATCTCCCTACGGATTGAGGTTAAAAATTAATTACTCTTCCAACATATTGATTACATGACTATAAATATAAAAACAGAACTACAGAGCAACTACCGGGACCTTTGTTTAAATAGCATGTTTGCTCTTTTTAAAGGAGGGAATTAATGTTGAAGGACCTTGGACCTGGAGGAACATACAAGAAAAGCAACGCTAGAGTGCCATCTAGTGTCGACAACATTTTTTAATGCAGCATATCAAAGAAAGGTAGGCATTTATATGTTTGCAATTTTCTCCTGTTGAAAACTAGTCAACGTCTGACTAGTCAGAACCAAATTCTCAAACTACTTTTACTGCTTTCCATTCGGAGATAGATCTGGATTTTAGACAAACAAAATATTAATTTTGAAACTGCATTGTGAGAAGGGTTTCAGTTCCACTTCTAGATTGTGATAAGTCAACAGAATGGGAAGACATTATTCTCAGCTTTGCATCATCCCTGATACAACCCCCTCTTTTTAACATTCTAGGAAAAGGCCCTGAAGTAGAGCTAGCTTTTAATTCTCTCTTTTCATCTCTTTAACTGTTTCAGACTATTTCACCTAATGAAAAGTGAAGTCATAACATTTCATGACTTAAAGGATGAATAGGATGGAAGAGGTTAGGAACTGGTGTTAAAATCTCTTGCCATGGAAATTCCCTGTTACTGGGGTGGCTCATATATCAGAGCACTGCCTTCTGTAGACATTAAAATTCACTTTGTTTCGTGTCCCTAATACTGCCCAGCCCTTGGGAAGCACGAATCTGACATTATATTAGGCAATTCACGCTGACCCAGTAACTCAAAGCTATCATCACTGGTAACTGAAAGTGACTACACTCCAAAAGAAATAGAGCCTAAGGTCACAGTTGTAAATCTTGCCACAGGAAGGCCAAAGATTATAATCTTTATACCAAGTGCTACAGATTCCTTTCTGCTGAGCAGACTCATATTTCAAAGACTTTACTAATCTGAAACCTATAGGCGGTTGTGACAATAGCAGATATGGTTTAAATGACATCAAACACACATTTTAAAGAAAAGTGGTAAATCAGTGGGAAAAAAGCAATTGCATTTGTTATATCTGAGATTCAGATTTTTTTAGTGTTCAGATTTTATCATTCCAGCTTTGCACTATACTGAAATCCAAGTATGATCATTTGTATGGATTAAAAGGCTAACATAATTAAATCATGGTTTGTTGAGGAGGTATATGATCCTATATCAGAAAACGTCTGTATAATTTGTAAGCTGATTCTGTGTTTGCTATGATTATATAGTAAGCAAGGGGGACTAGTTCAGTTGGAGCTTTGTGCTGTTGAGACCAAGGTCAGAGGTTTGATTCCTAAACAGGACAAACAGCTTCGCTATTGGGTGCCTCGAGACATCTTATCAATATGCTTCCTCAAAATCAATGGGTTTTGGGAGATTCAATGTATGAAGTGGCCACTGCTAAAGAAAAACACTTTTAAAAATCTGTTCTTGTTAGGCTTTTTATTTCATAAGCAACGTATGCCTGTGTGCCGATTAATGTCACGAAGTAATTTTATAAAAGCTCACATTCTTGCAGGCTAACAATCCCTCCCACTACTACTAGTGTGTTCCAACAGATTCTCTCACCCCCATATTCTTATGCCTCTTCATACTCATAGAAAGATATACATTTACGTTGATTTTAGGGTTTTTCAATAAAGATAGGATCATGCTAAGGACATAATCTGCGACAGGATTTGTTTTCACTTAGCAGTATGTCACAGGTATTCCTCCAGCTTGTAACTCAGTCTTTTTGTTGCCTAATTTTCTGCAAAATGGGTATTTAAAATTTCATGTAATCATTCCCCTCTTCATGGGCATTAGGGTTGTTTTCAAGTTTTCTGTTTTGTTTTGTTTAACATTACAAACCATGCTGTCCAAAATATACATGTAATCTAATATACCTGCCTTTTATTCTGTGACACAGTCCTAAAAAGACAGAAAAAGCAATAGATAATCGATGCATCCTCTAATATCACATTACATTAAACATATGAAATTGAGAGATTTCTCCTTAGACACATAATAAGTCCAAGCGTGTGTCATATCAAAAAGGCATGACCACAGGGGCGCCTGGGTGGCTCGGTCGGTTAAGCCTCCGACTTCGGCTCAGGTCACGATCTCGCGGTCCGTGGGTTCGGGCCCCGCGTCGGGCTCTGTGCTGACAGCTCAGAGCCTGGAGCCTGTTTCAGATTCTGTGTCTCCCTCTCTCTCTGCCCCTCCCCCGTTCATGCTCTGTCTCTCTGTCTCAAAAATAAAAATAAACGTTAAAAAAATTAAAAAAAAAACAAAACAAACAAACAAAAAAACCCAAAAAGGCATGGCCACATCTGTCCCATGTCTGAAATTCTGGAGAAAAAAAATGAAAATGGAAAAGGGCAACTCTTTATGTTGATACTGTGATGTTCAGCATACACTCTGCCAAAACATTCTCTGCGGGGATTTCATAAGATGAAGCAACATTAAGTTCTGACCTGTGCTCTGCAATACAGTTATGAGTTAAGTAAGAATCTAAACAAGACATCCTTGGCCTCAGATGCTCCTTGAAAGAGCATTTCAAAAGAAAATGATTTCAACTTGCTTTTCTAAGATTGGGTCTAACTTGAACGATAGGAAGATCACCAAGTCGCAGCTGGAAGAACGGGACCCAAGGGCTGGCTTAGTCACTTTTTAATAGCCAGCATTTATTGAGGAATTACCTTGTGCCACACATGATACAAAATGCTTTCCATGGATTAACACATATGATTCTCACAATAACCTGATGAGGTACATGCTATTATTGCCCCCATTTTATAAATGAGGAAAATGGACACAGAGACTTAGGGAACTTGCCCAAGATTACATAGCTAATAAACAGCCAAACCAGGAATCAAACATAGACGGTGTTCCTCTAAGAACCCAAGCTTTTAATCAACGTTCCATAAGTGGATAACCTTGAGCCCTTTTCTTCCTAAGACTCAGATAACTTATCTCAAATATGAGGGTAATAAACCTCTTCTACCTATTTCCCCAGGTCATTTTGAAGAGTGAGATCATTATATGCACAAGTCTCAGTAAGTGATAAATCATTACAGTTTTCAGGGTTTTTTCCTGGTTCTCAGAAATGAGAAAGATGAATTCTAAGTGAAATTTTAAAGTAGATGTCCCTTTTTAATAGAAAGATTGACACTTAGGCAAGTCGCCTGGCATTGACCCTACAACACTGTTGCACTTTGAAGCTAGGTATGATGTCCTTTTGGTAGAAAATGTGAGTGTAGCATGTGGACTGCGAAGAGTCAGGGCTATAGGTCCCACACTGGTTTCAGCCCTTATCCACTCGACAACATAGCCACTTATCCTTCATTCTTCCCTCCTGTAAAACCTATTCCCTGTCTCACAGGCCATCTAAGTAGCACACCTAATGTGCTTTGCAAACTACCAACCAACAAGCTATTGTGTGTTTTATTGCCCTGTCAGAGAACTGCCATGTACAACTTAACCCAGAGTCAGAGAAAGAAAGGATATCACTGGCAGGGAGACGGCCCCAGTTACCTTGGTGCCTCAGATTCCCTCACCCCCATGTTCTGGGAGAGCCTGACGTTGATGACCACGGGTTTTGTCATTTTATTTTTCAGCCACACTAGACGGGGGCTGTTTCTTTCCCTTCAGTGCCTGCCACCCACGGGGAAATTACCTGCTCGTTAAACCTTTCATTCAAGTACCTATATGTTTATTGAGCATCTCCCATGTACCTAACATTGTGCTAATTGTGGTGAACACTGGGGATACAACAGTAATCAAAATAAAGCCCCTGCCTTATGGAACTGACATTCTAGAAGGAGGCATAAACAGAAAGTAAGCAAACAAAAAAATTAAACAAATGATAATAACATGAGCTAAGTGCCAGAAGGAAACCAAGAGTCATAGTGAGATGATGAGTGGGAGGGATCCACTTTGATTGGGGTAGCAGTAAAGATGCCGAAGATGGGGACAGGCAGACAGATTTAAAGTCTCTCTTACAGGCATAACCAACATAGCTTGACAGATCTGATGTGAGGGGTAAGCAAAGAGAGAATTAGAAGATGACTACCAGATTTCTGCAACAGACAACTGACAGGATGGGAAATTGGAAGAGGGGTTGTGGAAGTCAAGATATATTGGCATATGTTGATTTTTAAGTGCCTGTAAGCCATTTAAATGTCAAGTTGGGGGTATTTGGGTGGCTCAGTCGGTTAGGCGTTGGACTCTTGATTTCAGCTCAGGTCATGATCCCACCATTTTTGAAAACAAGCCCTGCATCGGCCTCCACGCTGACAGTGTGGAGCCTGCGTGGTATTCTCTCTATTCCTTTCTCTCTCTGCCCTTCCCCATGCATGCTTGCATGTGCTCTCTCACTCCTTCTCTATCAAAATCAATAAATAAACTTTTTTTTAAAAAAATGTCAAGTTGGAAGTATGATTCCAGAGCACAAAGGAACGTTTTGAAGAGAAAAATTGGGATGTAATGAGCTTATCAATAGTACTTAAAATAATAGGAATCCACATTATGAACTATTTGATGTTACCTTTCCCTTGGTTATTGACATTTTAATTAATAACAGAGAAGTCTGAAAAACTTTCAAGAATGGATTTTTTTAATCCCTCAGGAAAACTATTTCTGGTCAGAAATCCAGAGGGCATCTCTGGAAAATCACATCAGTGGGGTGATCTGCTGCTATGGTAGAACTATGGAGCAATGGAATGAGGCTCTGTGGCTTTCAGGACATTTCTTATCCTTTTCATCTTCTTCTTTTTTTATGGGGGGGAGGGGTACAAGTGAACAAGGGCAGAGAGAGAGAGAGAGGAAGAGGGAATCCCACGAGGAGCTGAGACAGAGAAACAGAGGGAAAGAAGCATTGTTCACCCAAAGCAGGGCTCAAGCACCTGAAGCAGGGCTTGAACCCACTAACTGTGAGATCATAACCTGAGTCAAAGTCAGATACTTAACTGACTGAGCCACCCAGGCACCCTCACCTTCTATTTAATTATCTAAACAGTGAAAATTAAAATACCTACTTTGTATAATTGTTGTGAGAATTATAAATACTATATGCAGAAATGCCTAGCACAAGATAGTGTTCAGAAAATATTAGCAACATCACACTTCTCTTCTTCCTTGTACTGTTAGAATATCTTAAAAGACCCAACCTGTATGTCCACACTTCATTTTCTCAATTCACTCTAATCAAGTTTCTTTTTTTTCTTAATTTTTTTTAATGTTGATTCTTGAGAGACAGAGAGAGACAGAGAGAGAGCGAGCATGAGTGGGGGAGGGTCAGAGACAGAGAGAGAGGGAGACACAGACTCCGGAGCAGGCTCCAGGCTCCGAGCTGTCAGCACAGAGCCTGAAGCAGGGCTCGAACTCACGAAGTGCAAGATCATGACCAGAGCCAAAGTCAGACACTTAACTGACTGACCTACCCAGGCGCCCCTCCAATCAAGTTTCTTATCTGTCCACTCCACTGGATCTCCTTTTATCAAAGTCACCAGTGGCATTAAGTCTGTCCTCATTTTGTACCACATCTTCATGGCATTTGACCCAGGTGATCACCCCTCCCTCAGTGGTTAGCTTTCTTCTTGTGACTTCAGTGACACCATACCATCCTGGTTCTATCTATGTCACAGAAAACTCCTTCTCAGTCTCCTTTGTTGGATCTTTTTTCCCAGCTCAAATCCAATTATCTCAGGTTCGGTCCTGGAGCACCATTTCTTTTGTGGCCTCACTCCTTCCAAAGTAATATCCAGTCCTGTGGTTTTAAATACATCTATACATCTACAATATTCCAAATTTACATCTTCCCTTGAATTCCAAATTCACATATGCAGCTACTCACTTGACATCTTCATGTGATAAGCACCTTAGGTTTAACAAATGAAAAATAGAACTCTTGACCTCTCCCACTCAAGCCTCCACCATCTTAGTAAAAGTGCATCATCATCCACCCAGTGGTACTCTACCAAAATCACCCTTCAGAACATGCTAATGACTCCATTTCCAAAATATATCCACAATCTGTTTCGTCTGTGCTGCCAAACCCCAAGACCAGGCCACAGTTGTTTCTTACCTGGACTACTGCTCAAATGGTCTCCAAGACTCCACTACAATCCATTCTTCCATTGTAGCCAGAGTGAGCTTTTAGAAACATAAATCAGGCCATGTCACTTTCATGTCTAAAATCTTCCAATAGCTTCCCATCGCATCTAGAAAAAAGTCCAAGTTGTTTACCATGGTTCATTGAGGTTTCCATGATGGAGCTTCAGCTTCTGCTCCAACCCATCTCATTCTACTCACACCTTTAGCACACTACCAACCGCCTCACCAGGCTTCCTTCTCTCCTCTGCACGTGTTTCCCCTTCAGAATCTTGCCCTAGCTATATCCTCCACCTGGAACCCCTTGCCTCAGATCTTTTCTTGGCTGACCCCTTATCATCGTTCTGCAAGGCCTTTCCTGATCACCTAGTCTAAAATAGCACTCATCCCCTCAGTCATGCTCTGTCACATAACCCTGCTTTCTTTTCCTTTGGTGATTTATAACTATTTCAAATTATTGTTCATCTGTGTGTTTACTTCTGTATTATCTGTCTCCCCTCCATTTGATTATAGGCTCTAGGAAAGCAAAGTCTGATCTCTTTTATTCATCCCTGTGTCCTTAGAATGTAGACAGAACCTGACACACAATAGAAACCCAAGAATATGTGTCAAAGAGTGAGTGAATGAACACCACTTACTATTGTTCTGCCTATGTACAAACTGAGACTTGGGTGCTATGGAATACCGTCTTCTACTTGGTTCAACTTTTGCTCCTTGGCCCATTCCTTCTACTTTATCTAAATGCCTTCTCCTCTCATTCTCTGCTTCACCCACATTTCAAATGTCAGTATTTCCCAAGGCTCAACTAGTTATTAAATGTTCTCTTTTAAACATCTCTTATTTTTACCTCATCTTCTCCTGCCTGTGTTGACTGCCTTACCTCAGGCTCTCATCATGTTTTACCTTAACACTAAATAGTCTCCTACTTGGTCTACCCCCTCTGGTGTCACCATTCTTAAATCCAATATCCACTTCTCATAACATGCGCATTTCTGTTAATAGCTTTCAGAGATTCTGCCTTTTCTACAGACTCCTAAGTAAGATGGAGAAAGGTACCCTGGGACTGGATCCCCCTGCCTTCCATGAGCATCACAGTTCATGACTTCCTCAGATGTCAGTCCAGTCCAAAATGACTTTTAAATGTTCTCCAACTTTCACTTCTTTGCTCTGGTGTAGACTGTTCCTTCTGCTAGAGCTGCCTTTCCATCCCCCTACCACTCCCATCTGTGTGTTAAAATCATAATCTTCCTTCAATACTCAACGCAGCGACCTCCTCTTCTGCAAGATCCTCTCCAGTCTATCAAATCCACATTGGTCCTTTTTTTGCCGTACTGTCCCTTTAACAAATACATACTTTTGTTACTTTTCAAGCTATGTGGCAATTATTTATTAGCTTGATACATATTGTCAGCTCAATAACAGGAACTATGTTTTATCTTTGCATCTCTAGCACTCTGCCTGGAATATAATTCAGTGTCATTAGTAAACATTTGTTGATAAAGAAAAATAAAGAAACTAAAGACAATGTATTCGGCCACTTAATAAACATGCATTATAAACAGTAAGTTGTATATCCAAATCATTATTTTAAAAGCAGGTTGTACACTATTACTCTTCAGCATTTACTAGAAAGGAATGACAGAAGAATAAAAATTACATACAGTTAAGCCGTGAATAAGGCGGGGGTTAGGAGAGCCAACCCCTACACAATGGAAAACCCATGTATAAGTTGACTTCCTGAAAAGTTTATTAATAGTCTACTGTTGACTGGAAGCCTTACCGATAACATAGACAGTGGATTCACACATTATTTCATGTTATATTATTATATACTGTATCCTTACAATAAAGTAAGCTAGAGAAAAGAAATGTTATTAAGAAAAATCATAAGGAAGGGGCACCTGGGTGGCTCAGTCGGGTGGCGTCCGACTTCGACTCAGGTCATGATCTCACAGTTCGTGAGTTCAAACCCCACATCGGGCTCTGTGCTGGCAGCTCAGAGCCTGGAGCCTGCTTCAGATTCTGTGTCTCCCTCTCTTTCTGCCCCTGCCCTGCTCACACTCTGTCTCTCTCTCAAAAAAGTGAATAAGCGTTTAAAAAAATTTAAAAAAAGGGAAAATCATAAGGAAAAGAAAATACATTTACAATATTATACTATAAAAAATCCACGTATAAGTGGACCCGCACAGTTCAAACATGTACTGTTCAGAGGTCAAGTGTATTCTGAAACCCTGCTTAACAATTTAGGTCAAAGCTCAGAAACTTGGAAATCACAGTTTTGAGAACTTTTTGTCACCCCTGTGCCTCTTCCCTCCATTTGTCCCTTTGAAAATGGCCAGTTAACAAAATATTTGTCATGCATCTTATAATTGCTTTGATTAAAAAAAAAAAACAAGCCAGCAGTCTGCTTATTATGAGAGCTCTAGGTTATTTTGGAATTCCTGAACCAAATATACAAATCAGTTCTTTTAATAGTCCTTGGAAATACAGAGCAACCGAGCAGATGCTGAAAGAAAGGGAAAAGCTTGATGTTCTTTTGGTGGGGCCTGAAAATACCATGAACGCTAATAACCGCTAGAACTGTTGGACTGCAGTCAGTGTTAACAGTAGAAGTACACTATAAACATAAGCCTCTTTTTTTTTTTTTTTGGCTTGTATTCTCTAAAAATATGTGAAAGACTAAAATAGGATATACATCGAAACTGTACTATAAGGCCTCTGCTGCTCAAAAGAAAGCAAAACAATCTTCCCTTTCTCTTAAGGCCGATCCTACCTACCACTAAAATTAGCATATCATCTTTATAAAACCCCTGTTAAAAAGCACGTAGGAAGGTTTCTTCCATGAAAAAATTAATTCTCATTACTCGGTTGGTTCTACTGGTTTGTCAGATTTTCAAAGAGAGAGCATTCCCCAAGAGGTCAGAAGGATAAGAAACAGGAAGTTGTTGATAGAAAAGCCCGAAAAGGGAAGGACAGAACTAGAAGCAAAATTCAGTCTGCTTTTGACTAAGGCAGGCCCTGGTGTTGGCATAATGATGTGGTGGTTAAAGTTGCACTAGAAGGAACCAGAGCAAAGGCTTCCTAAAGGACACTGGGCGAGAGTTAGGCTTCAACCTCAGGACTCTCTGGGGCTCAGTCCCCACAGAAAAGCAGTCTTTGTTTTGTGCTTAGCTTGCAGTGACCAAGTGAGAACTCCTGAGCTAATGAGCTACAAAAGCATCGTGGACTAAAAGCACTATATGAGGCTCCTAGCTGGGGCGGGCTTCAGGTGTAGTGTCTCCTGTGAGTCTTACCAGACAAGACCACCCTGCTCTTGAATTTTTTTTTTAATTTTTTTAACGTTTATTTATTTTTGAGACAGAGAGAGACAGAGCATGAATGGGGGAGGGGCAGAGAGAGGGAGACACAGAATCTGAAACAGGCTCCAGGCTCTGAGCTGTCAGCACAGAGCCTGACGCGGGGCTCGAACTCACGGACCGCGAGATCATGACCTGAGCCGAAGCCAGCCACTCAACCCACTGAGCCACCCAGACGCCCCTGCACTTGCATTTTTAATGAAACATGTGAGAAAAGTCTCAAAAAAACAAGATTTCCTACTAAAATGTCAGAATTAGGGGGGGAAACCACAGTATTGAAATGTTTTGCCAGCAGAAATGTAAGAAACAATGTAAAACACAGAGTTCTTTAACTGTACCAGAGTGGAATAGACCCCATATCCAACAGACTCCAGTAAGAACAGCATGAAGTCAACGGCAATGCTACAAGATCAGAATGGTAGGTTAGAAGGACCATGAGGACCCATCATCCCTGAGGTAGAAACAAG
The DNA here is from genome assembly GCF_023721935.1 of Panthera uncia. NCBI lineage: Eukaryota > Metazoa > Chordata > Mammalia > Carnivora > Felidae > Panthera > Panthera uncia. Next base: position 129,900,067 of record NC_064816.1, read on the forward strand.
TGGCAATGTCGGAGGCAGGAAGTGGAGAGATTGAGGGCTGACCAGCAAGAAGTTGTTAGATTAAATAAATTCTGGTTGCTAGATACAGAATAGATTCTAATATTGTTATTAAGAGTAACTACCTACTAAAGCTTTTATTTATAAAGGCACATTAAAGGTTTAAAAAAGCTATTACTAGCTACCTGGAAAAAAACCTGCTTTATAATAAATTACATATATAATAATATATATATAATATGATACATAACAAATATATATATTATATATAATTATATATAAGATGCATAATATATATATAATATATATATATTATATATATATATGAAAACTACTTCACAATAGTAAATTGATGGTACCAATACTTATTACATCAGCATCTCTCAGTATTTACTTTTTTAGGGCTGTCATAAAGTACCACAAACTGAGTGACTTAAAACAGAAATGTATTTTCCTACAGTTTGAAATCAAGGTGTAAGCAGGTATATGTTCCAAGACTAAGCAGAATCCTTTCCTGCCTCTTCCCAGCCTCTGGTGGTCCTTTGTTTCCAGCTACATTGTTCCATCTCTGTGTCTATCATTATGTGGTGTTTCCCTGTGTATCTTTCTTCACATAACATTTTCCTTTTCTTATAAGGACACCAATCATCCTGGTTTAGGAGCTACCCTAATGACCCCACCATAACTCAATTGCATCTCCAGAGACCTCATTTCCAATTAAAGTTATAATCACAGGTGCTGGTGCTAGGACATCAACATATCTTTTTGAGGGACACAATGAAACTCCCACAACAACCAAGATCCTTTCCTTTGATCCAGCCTCCAGTGGAATCTAAAATAGGCCAAGACCTAAAGTAAAATTGTCCCAAGATCTAAAATAAATTTATCCCACAAACCTTGCCACTTTTAAATGTAAGCTGACATTTGTCTTTTACCTTAACTAAAACTAATATCTACTAGGTAATCTTATGGCATTAATCTTATGGGATCCATTTCTAAAGTACCTTTACTTTTGATTAACACATCATGTAAGTGGATAAATACTTGATACATTTGTAATTCTTTTGTTCTATCTGTGTGTCCCATTCTTGTATGTCTATATTTGACTATGAGCTCCCAGGAGACAATGACTGATTAATGCTTCCTGCCCTTTTTCCCTGTCAAGCTCTTTAGAGGAGTTCCTACAGCAGAATTTTTTGGATTCCCAAAGATATAATTCTTTCTTACTTTGCAGCCTGGCAAGGTTGACACTGAGTCAGGGTGGGTTCACATGCAGCCACACACTGTATTTGGAACCTCTTTCTACCTTCTAACTCGGACTTTGACCTAAGTACTCTAAATGTAACAGACTCTCTACTTCTTGATGAGGAATTTTATTTCAGATGGCCCATTGCCCTTTCTTTAATCTGGCTTCCCTAAACCCATCCTCCTGTGAATACATCAAATATTTCTCTATATGACTGAACACCAAATATGGCCATGAGGCAAATTCTTTCCACTGACACTCTGGGGAACCAGACAAATTAAGACACATACACAAAATTTGTGTAAGTGGCCCCGTGAATATTTCCTTCATCATCATCATTATCATAATCATCCCAGTCATTGTTAACATTTATTGAGTGCTTGACAGTTATTTTCTCATTAAAATCCCCCATAAAGGAGGTACTTTATTACCCCGATTTAACATATATGCATAAGGAAAACTGAGGTACAAGGACATTAAGTAACTTGCCCAAGGTCACACAGCTGCCAAGTGGCAGAGCACAGGACTTCATGGTGTCTGAGGAAGCTTTATCTGCTTGAGGTCACAGGACTCCAGGAGCCTGTTGCCTAACTTGACGCACTTGCAGCTGGTAGCCGGGGCCCGTGTTGCAAAGAAAAGTCATATGTATAAGAAGAAAAGACCAGTAGTGTGGTATTGGCTACAGGTTATAAAGTAGTTAGTAAACTCCTATTTCAGTAGGGAAGCAGTGCTTAGGCAGAAGTAAGTGGGGAGAGGAAGAAAAATGAGTGACCTCAAATGGCGCTCTGAGAACGCGCTCCTTCTCCAGACAACTCCAGCTTGCTCTTTGCCTAATTAGATGTGCTTTTTCTTCTTTGTTCTTACTTCACTTTACTTCTAAGGAATAATTTAGGTACTTAATTATACCAAAAATGTCATGCGTGAACCAATACATAATAATTAGTAGGAAGGTGGAGAAAGAGGGAAAAGAGAAATACTAAGGTTAAAATAATAGGAATATTCTTGCTAGAGAAAACTGAAAGGAAAGGGGAGGAGAGAAGAGGAAAGCTGTCCTCTGTTCTCACTTCAGGAAGTGAACAACGGCATGTAGGAGCCAGAGAAGCATGTAAACCAGTTTGTCCTTTCTTCTTTCTTCCTTCCTATTCCACAAAATGTATTTATACAACAAATTCAAAGTACCATAAGATGGAGGACCTCTTGAGAATAGCCTTGCCCAAAGCTGTCTTGATGCAGCCTTCACAAGTGAAAACTTTGACTTGAGTCTTTACACTGCTCATCTTCACCTCACCCAATCTGTTCTGTGGTGAATTTCTCCCCCCAGTGTCTTGTTATGTGCATACGTTTATATAAGTAAGCTATCTGGATTGCTTAAGTGGACACTAGCAGATGCAATGCTAAGTATAAAAGAACAAATGTTGAAGATGTTCAGATGGTCAGGATATGCCGGGAAATGTTTTGGGTGAGAGAAATCTTTTAGTGCTCCTCAAATCGTGCCACGAAGCACTGTGCCACTCTCTCTCCTTTCCAGGCCCTGATTTGATCTGCTCCCTTGACTTCAGGCAGGACTAAGTTAAACTCATTGTATATTTGACTATAGCAAGAAGTGGGCCTACCATCCATGGGTTTAATCATGATGAGCGTAGTTTTTCTAAATTGTCATGTTACATATTCAAAACTTGCAGAGAAGAAGAAAATAGTATATGTTAATCATGGCTGGTGTATATTGAGTCTCCACTGAGTCCCAAGTATGTTCTAAGCCTGTCATTATCTCAAGTAATCCTCTCAAGAACCTTTTGAAGTAGAAATTGTCAGATTTAATGTAGGAAATTGCTCATAATTGACTGTTCATAACCTATCAGAAGGACAATTTTGTATTTTAGCCTACTCTTATTATCCCATCTTACAGATGAATAAACTAAGTCTCACAGAGATTAAGGAACTTGCCCCAAATAGGTGATGGAGCCAAATATCTGAATCCAGGCAGTATGAGTCGTTTACCATAGCCAAGAGTCTTCAAAGGTCTTTGAAGATCATAGTATATAACAGAATGCTTTAGGACAGATACATACAGATTTTTACACATATAGAAAGTCTCTGAAAAGCTTTTGTTCTTCATGTTCTTCCTCAAGGATAGATTCCCTTCTTGAATTAGTAACGCTCTTCATTTTGATATCAACTATTTAATAGAAAGCCAAAACTTTCAAAGGAAACATCACTGTAATGAAACTGTCCGTTATTCCCCCAAAGGTTCTACTCTCCTCACAATTAACTGTTAGTCACCTTTCTGGCCTTTATCACAATGCTCCTGAGGATCATCATAGAACTTTGCCACCCTAGAAATGATTCGTCCCATTAGTCTGTGCAGTTTGTTGAGTGGTTTGATTTGTAGGAAGATAGGGATTGAGTAAACATAATTTACTTGTTGTTCTAAGGTGAGATCTTAGAACAGAAAAAGAATATCAGATAAAAATTGAGGAAATCCAGGGGCACCTGGGTGGGTCAGAGGGTCATGGGATCAAGCTTCACAGCGGGCTCCACACTGAGCATGGAACCTGCCTAAGAGTCTCTCTCTTTCTCCCTCTGCCCCTCCCCCTTTACGCCCCCCCCCCAACACACACACTCTCTCACTCTCTTTCTTAAAAAATTTTTTTCAGAAAATCTGAATAAAGCATAGACTTTACTTAAAAATAATAAATCAATGTTGGTTTATTAGTTGTCACACATATACTAATAATGTAAGATGTTAATAACATGGGAAACTTGGTATGGGGTATGTGGGAGCTCTGTACTTTCTTGGTAATCTTTCTGTAAATCTAAAACTATTCTAAAATTAAAAGCTTATTCTTTAAATAAAAGTCTATCCACCTAAACATCTCCCCTTCTGATTTGGCCTGGCCATTATATTACTCAGAATCTTTTTGAAATATTAATTTGAAAATTAGTATAAGCTGGGAAAAATGACACATTAGCATAGTTTCATTTCATATATTATTTCCCTAATCTGATTACCCCACAGTGATCCCAATTTGTGGTTTGTAGAATCCTCCTCAGAAGGCCCTAAATAATGGTAAGAGCTCCCCTAATTCATATGCCTCTATTTCTCACACAGTATGTGTATAACCCTTAGGGTCAGTAGCAATGCACAGGCAGGTAAATGAAGCCACATGGCAATTTTACTGGAACACTAGTTATGGGGTGGGTAAAAAATATAATTTAAATTTCAAAGTAATATATACTTCCTTCTGCATAAAAGTTTGGGAAGCATTGACAGGCACAAAACAATCTTGCTTAAGGACAGATGTATACTATAAACATATGTTTATATGTTCTTTATATCACTGTTTTTCAAGGATGTGTAGATGCTGCTGTGATTAATTAAACATGTTTACGTGGATAGGAAGAGGATGGAGGAGACATCCAATCTATGCAAAGTCCCACCCTCAGCACCTTGCCTCAGGTCTCCTGGTTTTGACCTCCAGCTCCTCTCCCAAATGAGTTCCCTTCTGAGTGTGAATTAGCTCTCCTCACTTGCCAACTTCCACTGCCCCAGCATCCGCACAAAGGTAGGCTTCCGAGTTCTCCCACCTGCTTGCAGTTAGTAATATTGTTCAATGACACTTGTCCATTCACAACTCACCCCAGCCCAGCTTTGCTCTCGAAACTCTTCTGTGTCAAGTTTTTGCGGCTCTTCTTAATTTTTGCCCCCAGAATCAGGATGGTAATTACCTAGGATTAGAGTGCAGGGGGTACACAGTGGGCTTCAAAGTACTGGTAAAATATTCTTTATCTTTAGCTGGATGGAGGGTACATGAACGCCTATTTTATTGTTCTTTAAACTATATGAATGTTGTGTATATCTGTCACAAGTTGAGATCCCGGGGAAGCAGCCTCTGAGATGGGAGATTACCATGTGAGAGGTTTATTTGGGAGTGTTCTTAGAATCAGCACACCTATGGAAGGGAACTGAAGAAAGCAGGACCAGACTGGGTCTCAGTGAAGGTCACAAGCAACCACATAGAGAGTTTTGAAGCTGGAATGGCCCTTCTGAGTTGTCCTGATTTGGTGATGGGTCTGGTTTTTGTATACCTACAGTCATTGGATATAAGCCACCCTTGGGAAAAGGTCTTGACCGTGAGCAAAGCAGCTCTCTTCAGCCATGGCCATCTGCACAGGAGGCTCACAGCTGAGGACTTCTTGCTGGCCGAGCTCCTAGCAACTGGGACTAAGTCTTTCATTTGTGAATGGGACTGAGAGGCATAGCACAGTGTTCACAGTATCGTTTTATGTGTGGTATTTTCCACAATAAAAATTGTTTGCAAGAAAAGAAAGTAAGACAGGGAGGCCAAGATGTGAAAGGAAATTGTTTAGGAGTGGTACAGAATCTCAGACAAGACAGGACAAAGTCAGGAACCGAAAACAAGCTAAGATGAGGGATAAACTAAGCCAAGAAGGAGGAGTGTCTGTTCATGGAGTTGAACACAGGTTTTCTACTGGTTAGAGGTGAAACCAGTGAATCAGAGGTGATTTGGCAATATAACCCAGACTATTATGATTAACAGACATAGATGAGTTGGCCTCATGGGGCATGAGTGAGTTTGACGACTCCCAGTACGTTTGTGTTGCATATTCGGCCCTGCTTTGTCCCCACCTGACTGTAAGGGACATGTGTGGATCAGGGCTTTTATTCTGAGTCTGAGAAATCCTGTTCATTTGACGATAGAATGAAAGGGGGGGTCCACTAGAGTGGTGACGGATACCTCGAGAATTTTAGTCTTAAGATATGTTCAAATGACAATACAAAGTCACTTTATCTTCTCTTTACCTTCTCTCACTTATCCTTCTCTCTCTCACTTTATCTTCAACTCCTGCTATGAAGCAGGCACTGTTTTGCATGCTTTACATGTATTATCTCATTGATTTCTTCACAACAGCTAAATGGTAGGTACTATAATTATTTCCATTTTGTTGATAAGAAAACTGAGGCACAGATGAATTAAACCACTTCTTCAACACCTCCAAGCTAGTAAGTAATAGGATGAGCATTGAATTTAAGCAGCTTGGCTCCAGAAACTATTTTCTGAACACTCAACTGCTTCCCAGCTAGGAAACTGTCAATCTCAGTGGTGACAGGAGCTCTGTGTATTGCACAGCTACCTGGGCAGGGATGAGGCTTGACTAATTGGTCCAACTGCTGAGATGCAGACATAGCATCCAGGCATGGAAAGTGTGCCTGGGTGGGGAAGGCTGTGGGGTGACAGACAGCAAGAGCTCTGAGGACCCAGCTTTACCCTGGTTCACTCTCTGAACTCACAGCAGCTGGCAGGAGCTTCTCCCTGAGCCCCCAAGACTGTTCTATATCACAGTTGCTCCCCATAAGCACAAAACTGAGGAATAAGATCATGATCTGAAGTTCTTGTCTGCAGATGGATTTTGAGCTAATAGGTGAGCAATATCACTAGCCATGGAAGGATGTTAAAAATTCCTCAATTCTAGGGCATGTGGGTGGCTTGGTCGTTAAGCATCTACTTCAGCTCAGGTCATGATGTCATGGTTAGTAAGCTCAAGCCCCGCTTCGGGTGAGCAAGGACCCTGCATACGGTAAGCATGAGCCCCACTTCTCTCTCTCTCTCTCTTTCTCTCTCTCTCTCTCTCTCTCTCTCTCTCCTTCTCCTCTCTTTCTTTGCTCCTCCTGGGATTCTCTCTCTCTCTGCCCCTCACTCACTTGTGCCCCCCCACACTCAAAAAAAAAAAATTCTCAATTCTTGGAGAATGGAAAAGCCAAATGAAAAATTAAGGAAATAAGTGTTTTCTAAAATAAAAAATGTCAATACTGGGATGGGAACTTTTAGGACTCTCTCCATAGCACAGTGGTTAAAAGACAGACTCTGGAGGCAGACTGACTGGGACCATGGCCTAACTCCATCTGAAAAGCCAGGGACTCTGTACAAGATGCAGAAGATCTCCCTTGGACATGGACAAGATGGCACTCGCCTCATAGCACTGCCGTGTAAAATCATGTAGAGTTAACATGTGTCAAGTGTTTAGAACCAGGCCTGACCCACGTTGTTCTAAGTACCTGTGTGCTATTATTATCTCTTCCTGGGTAGTAGGACATTGTTTGCCTTGACAATTCTATTCCGGCCTTTCTTTTTTTCTCCAGGAAATCAGGGTGTGGTTCTGGGATCAAAACCATTCAGAGTAGCAAAGTGACTAACTATTCAGTCTGGAAGGAAGGCCAAGTATTCCAAGCTAATAGGCAGGCTAGTTCTTTTCTAATTCTAGAATAGGCAGGCTAGTTCTAATACCTGGAAACACATCAAAGTTTATGATTTAAAAAACAGAGGACACAATCACACTCTCTGGCTCTCTGGTTCCTTATGTGTAAGGTGGGGGGTGGGTGTGGGAGGGGATTCAGTTGTCGGGCTCTAAACTGGCTTGTGCAGAGCTGTAGGCTCCCCAGGAGGGATGGAGGAGAAGATGTGCCAGCAGGGCCCCAGGCCTCCCACTTCAACCAGTGTGGCTCCCATTGCCTCTGTTTTATGTATTTTCAGAACTGTAAGAACAAAATACCTGTAGGTGGAGACAGAGCGGAACTACAGGCCCTTGACTAAAAATGTAATCAAGTTCTTCCTGGAGTAAGAGTCTCAAAGCTCCTCTTTTTGTAATTAAGGCCATAGCCATTAAAATATTATATCCTTTTCTTTAATTCATGACAAATCCAAATGAGCACAATCTGGAAAGCAGCAGGGAGGGGAATGAACAAATTGAATTAATTCTTGTCCTGAATATTAATGTAGTGCCACAGAAAGGTGATGCTTTGCAAATTTAAGACAGTTAGAAAATATTTTTATCCCTTAACATTTAAACGGCTCTGTCTCTAAGAAGTACTTTTCTCATGGCAGATGTCTGTCAGGCAGGCCCACCGGGGTTGGCTTCTTTGTTAGACATAGTAGGCACAGTGCTTAAGGCCCATGATACTTTTAGGGCCCCACAGAAAAGTTTTAATTTTCATTTCTTTAAATATAAGAAAATATATATAGATTACTATATACAATAATGAATTCAGCCTGGATTAATTCATCTTTATACCAGCACAATCATAAAATATAATTTCTAACTTTTTTTTTTTTTTATGGAAGAAGGAATCCACAAAGGCAAACATGTCTGTAGCCCACTAAAATCATAAAGCAGCCCTGAAGCCTGCAGCGCACAGATGAGGTCATAAAGGGGACGTGGTGTGCAGGGCCCAAGCCCAGCGCCCACTCCACTTTAAGTGCCAAATCCGCATGATGTGTCTTGGAATTTAATCATGTCATCTGCCTTCCCTGTTTGTCCTCATGAACCCTTCCCTACTGTGTTACAAGAACTTCCCTATTCAAACCGTGGTGGCAGGTCAACCGGGTGAGAGCATCAACAGGGACTTGTTACAAACTTTCAAACCCCTCCCAAGACTTCATGAATTAGAAGCTGCCTTTTCACAAGATTCTGAGTGAGTTATAAGCACATTGAAATTTGTGACGGTCTGGACCCGAACCAGCTGATTCAGACGTCAGGAACTGAGGACTGGAGAGAGAGAGAGAGAGAGAGAGAGAGAGAGAGGGAGAGAGGCTGACCCTGGCACCAGGTTAAACCCTCAGTCAGAGGGTGACTGAGGGATCTCCTTAAAAAGACAGTGGAAGCACAGGTAAACAGGAGTAATGTGAGGGCAGGGGAGCCAAAAAGGAAGCTAGAATAGAATTCAAGGGAAGCCGGCAGAGAGATTTTGCCTTTACTGTGCTTTTCCCTTTGGACTCTGGAAAAGGTTAACTTCTTCTTTTTTTTTTTTTCCATTAGAGCATTTCTTTTTTTTTTTTTTTCAATATATGAAGTTTATTGTCAAATTGGTTTCCATACAACACCCAGTGCTCATCCCAAAAGGTGCCCTCCTCAATACCCATCACCCACCCCCCCCTCCCTCCCACCCCCCATCAACCC